>NC_048218.1:97299159-97299425 GCF_002007445.2 Ailuropoda melanoleuca
CAACAGATGACTGGATTAAGAAGATGTGGTCCATATATACAATGGAATATTACTCAGTCATCAAAAAGAATGATTTCACAACATTTGCAGCAACATGGACGGGACTGGAGGAGATAACACTAAGTGGAATAAGCAGAGAAAGACAATTATATGGTTTCACTCATTTATGGAACATAAGAAATAGGGAGATTGGTAGGAGAAGAAAGGGAAGAATGAAAGGGGGGTAAACAGAAGGGGGTATGAACCATGAGAGACTATGGACTCTG
>NC_048218.1:97299525-97322274 GCF_002007445.2 Ailuropoda melanoleuca
GGTGCACTGGGTGTTATACACAAGTAATGAATCATGGAACATTACATCAAAAACTAGGGATGTACTGTATGGTGATTAACATAACATAATAAAAAATTATTATATAAAAAATAAATAAGTTCTATGGAATATTGATCTTGAGCATCAATGGTCAATAAATACTGAACTAGAAAGCATTTCATCTGGGTATTTTTCTTGGTTTATTATACTGATGCATTGTCTCAATATTATTCCAAAATATTTAATATAAATCATATTGAGAAAAGGAATGAGTAGTTTTGGACTTTTACCCTCATTTTTTTTACATACTATAGACTTTTCTATATATAAGACATAGCATAGGTCTGCACAATATGCTGGCTCAAAATAATTTATATCTGGATGAGACATAAAATTCAGGCATGCATAAATTAAAAATCCACTTATTTTGATGCCTTCTTGCCAAGTTATACATACTAAAATGACCATCTTTCTGGTAAATTATCTTTAGTATGTAGCAAAGCTCACATTTGAAAAGAGAACCAAGGAAATGTGTATGGCAATTCACTTAATATATCACAAAACAGATGTTTTCAATGTGTGCTGATGCACTTGATAAAATGAAGATTCGAAATTGTCACTATTGATTGATGGTCATGCTATCAATCCCCTGGCAGGCTACATCAATGTTAAATATTTTGAACTTTTCATAGAGCTCTGTAGGTGAACGGTAAAAACAAAACAAAATAACAACAACAACAATAAAACCCTGGGGCTTTAAACAAGCGCCTTAGGACAAAAAAACCTCCTGCAAAGTTTAAACCTTGTGGCTTACAGTCTGGACATGATGACAGTGATAGCAAAATTTAAGCCCTTTTATATTTCTCTAACGAAGCCTCTTATGCTGTGGACAGCAGACCCTTCCATTTTAATAGGGCCTCATAGAAGGGTGAGCCTAGAGTCTGTTGTGGAACAGAGTTTCCAATACCATTGCCTCCCCCAAAGCATTAAAATTTAGAATAACTCTGGTCTGAAATTAATGAGTTTTATGACTACTGATTTAGTTTGTGGTTTGTAACCTACACAATCCTAGGGATGATATGTATGTTCAGATATTTTTTCATGTGAAAGACATCCTAGCGTTTTCCTTAAAATCATTATCTACAATTTAAGTTGAGAAATGTAAAACCTGGTCTTAAGAGTAACAAAGGAGCCATAAGAAGGGTCTCATGTCCTCAAAACATCTTTTCAGCCTTTTTCTCAATGTAAATGAGTCAACACATTTATTTTTATGATGTTGGATCAAAATTAAAAAATTATGATTGCTCTGATATGAAAATAGTACTGATATTGTTAAGCTTTATCAGTTAATCATAATTCATTGGAAACTACTTCTTCACATTATTTCTTGAGAACTAGAAACAGAGGCCAGGACCATTGTAACAAGATGACAAAAGTTAAGAACGGAGGACAGAGGATAAGGAGTGAGAGATAGGAGACTAAAGACACAAACAATTTGACTGAATTAACAATTCTGATACACAATTGCATATGGTATTTTACTTATATCTGTGCCATTTCTTCTTATTTCTGAACATCAAGTCTCTTTGTTTCTGCAGTCCATATAAAAGGTGATAGAATTCAACCCCTACAGTTCTCATCTCCCCAGTTTATGATGCTAGTAACCTCAAAAACAGACCTCAGCTCCAATTCAAACTCCCCAGGAAAAGATTACCGTGCTTGGTTAGATGTCCACATTGGGAACAATTATAATGCTAAAGAGGACCCTGCTGTCATTATGTTGAAGGCAGTGGGACAGCTCATAGTGAACATGGAACCTGGACAAACCTCTAGTTCTTTCTACTACGTAAGCATGTGTGCACACACCACCTCCCTTCTTTCCTTCCATTCAATTCCAAGCAAAGTCCAATTACTCATCTAATAGCCAGAAATGTACACATCCCTTTCCCAAAGGGAAATATCTTACAATGTTACGTGATATTCTAAACTGGTATGGGTAGTATGATGTCCTGAGGCAATTTTTCTACGTTCTCTAAAAAGGTAAAATTTTGCGTGTACTTTGGAGAACTGTTTGGTAGTATTTACTAAATCTAGACACATATATCCAAATCCAAAATATTTTACTTCTAGGTATATATCTAATAGAAATGAAACCAAAAGATACGTACAAGATGTTTAGAACAGTATTATTCGTAAATGATAGAACATGGGAAACCACCAACTATTAATCAACGATAGAATGAATAAATAATATTAATATAATGAAATAATATTTTACAATGCAAATTTATAAACTACTACACACAACAATGATAAATTTCATCAGCGTAATATTGGTAATAGAAATAAGACACAAGAATGGAAGTGGTATTTATTAATCTGTACATAGTTTGAAAGAGTAAAACTAGTGTAAGAATCAGAATTGTGGGGAGGAAGAAAAGACAATAGCCACAAGAAATGCTTCTGTGCCTAGTTTGGTCTATTATGTGCAAGAAAGAGAAAAACAGCCCTTGACTTCCAGGCCAGCATTAGTACTATCAGCTTTTAACTGTTTAGATCAAATAAAAGACCTTGATACTCACTCAGTAAAGTTATACCAAAATCATCACTTTTGAAGGGATATGTAATGTTCAAATAAAAAAAAAATATGTGAATGTTCAGGTAATATGCCTTAAAATATATCAAGAAACTTTCTAAAACTACACAATTCATAATTGTTTTAATCTAATATTACATTGTTCTGTAAAACTCATCTTATCAATGTGATTTTATAGGCAAAACATTTAGTGAGGTAAGTTTGCAATCACTACCACCATTTAAAAAAGTAAACATTCAGGGTAGTAGGTTGTTTAGAAACATATTTTAAATGTATATAAAAGCATCACACCTTATTTTTTTCCAGAGCTACAGATTTAGGTCATGACAAATCCTTTTTTTGTTGCTGTTGTTTGGAAAATAATGTCAAAATTTTAAGAAGGAACATGTAATGTAACAATAAAAAGTTCCTGGAAAAGGCATGAGACCTGAGTGCATTGCCAGAAGAAAGATTTTCAGCAAAACTATAAAGAGGTCTCTATATCCATGAGCTGCAATTCTCCAAACTATTTACAGTGGTGTAGATGCAACAAACTGAAGCCCTTTGAAAATAAAACGAATGAGAAATCTATTGGCTCGTCATACCCCTGAGGGAGGTAATGCATACTGGAAAATTAGGGTATCAAATGGAGGCAGGGCATTTAGGGAAAAGGGCAGCATAAGCCCTGGGAAACAATACAGTGTCATGTCAAAGACATAAATGATTTCTTTCAAATACATTCACCAGAAAATTTCAGAATAAACATAAAAAGTGCCAGTCAGAGCCTCTCTCTCTCTCTGAGTGGACTGCAGGAGAGGAAGAAAGTAGGACGTAGTGTTCTAGCTGATTCCTGCCCTTGCATAACTAGAACATATGTAATATTCAGATATTAAATTTAAATCAACTATGTGAATGCTTAGGTACTAAGCAAAACAAAGTATGAAGACAAAGATAACTTGAGATAACATATTGAATTGAAATACATAAAACTCAGCTGATTTACAATGGGCCTATCAATTGCACTGCAGGTTCAAAGGAAGATGATACTCAGAATCTGTAAGTTGGAGTTAAAAGAGTAGAAGATACAACAATCAAAACAGAACATTTGTTAAAAGAGTATAATTTTTCCCCCAATTTCCTAATTGTGCACCACTCTTTTGTCAATAAAAGAGAACCTACATATTTAGTCAAGGTATAGACTGTCTAAACATAGGAATTAGAAATGTGCTAAAAGTTGGAGCAAAGTTCAGAGAAGCCCTCATAGGTCTCAGCTTAAAGCACAGAATCAACTAATGCTCAAAAGTTCACCTAATTAGCATCACATCTGCCATCTTTCTGTCCATGTGACTCTCTGCAGCCACTCAAGAGAACAATGATCTTTCACAGGCAGGTTCTAACCAGGACCTCCACAGGAAACAGGAGTCTGGGAAGTACAGCTCCTGGTCCTGCTTTCTCCTCCGTGATGAAGAAGAAACCTGAGAATGAGCGTCAATGATGCCAAGTTGACTAAAGGCAACACAGTATAAATATACTGCATAATACATATCGTTCTATAATTCCAGGCAGTTTAAGACAATAGAAGGGGAGAGAGCTTAGATTATGGAAATCATCAGCCTTGGACTCCTAATTGTCAGACTGATGTCATTGTGAAAAATGGTTTTAATACCCTGCTAACACTATAGGCAATTTGTAACTAATCACTAATTTATTAAATAGAATTTTTATTGCTTTCTTATTTATTTTGGTAAAATATCATATTTCATTATCATAGCTAACAACCATTGATTGTAAGACACACCGGTAGTTTATGAAACACTAAGAAAAATTGTCAATGTAATAATCACGAACCATTCCTGATTAGATACATTCTGAGTTCGAGCATTAAAGGCGACAAAGATATTCACTTTAGGATCAATGGAATTCAGTACAATTATTCTAAATTTAAAAATAACAGTAGAGTAAAAATATATATCTCTGTTACCCTGATAGTTTAATAATGTGATGAGATATCTTGTGTGTTACTTCTATGCAAATAACTAGTACCAAGCCAGTATGCTAGTTTCTTTCCTGAAAGGTATAGTCAAGCTCAATTCTTTATGCTCCTTCATTACTGACTTAAGTCAGTCCTTGTCCAATACATAATGTCAAACGTCATTCTAATTCCATAATTAATTCAGAGCATATTACTTTTTTGGATTTTTAGATTTCTGTTGTAAATTTATTTTTATTTATTTTGGGGCGGGGAGGAGCAGAGGAAGAATGAGAGTGAGAGAGAGAGAGAGAAAATCTTAAGCAGGCTCCATGCCCAGGGTAGAGACCAACATGGGGCTTGCTCTTACAACCCTGAGATCATAAACTGAGCCAAAATCAAGAGTTGGACGCTTAACTGACTGAGCCACCTAGGCAGGTGCCTGTTGTAAGGCACCTGTTGGAATTTAGTGTTTAAGTGCTAATAAGCAACATACGTAAAAATTTTAACTTGTAAATTTCTGAATACTTATCAGGGATTTACTATACATAAAGCATTTGTTAAATGCTATAAGAAATACAAAAATGAATAGGACATGGGCTGTCCTTTCAGGGAACTTACAATAAAATAGTTTCAGTAGTAGTAGGTCTTAATTAACTAGTAGACAGCATGATTTCTGCACCAAGAGAATTACAAAACGTTGGAGGACTACATTGGACACAAATAAATCTGTATTAGGAAACATTTCCAGTGGCTAAATATTTTTGTTTTATTTTCTTGTGGTTAATGACATTAAAATATTAATAGAAATAAATTGTATTAAAATAAAATTGGGCAATATAGAATGGTACAGGAAAAAAAACCACTTCTCATATAATAACTGTGATTTTTACCAAGAAATTTCATCTTTCTGTGCTTCAGAATTTTTATTGTTATACTAGGGAAAGTAGCCAAGCAAATAAATTCACAGACTATATCTAAGTTCCCATTAAAAAGCTTTAAAGCTGTATTATTGCTGTTTGTAAATGCAAAACAGCATGTGTTATCATTCCTTTGGTGTTTTACAACTTTTATGTCTCTTTCCTTTGAGCTTCCCTGACCTGTTCTTGTTTTTTCTTCAATGTCAATCAGCAGATATCTGGTACCAAAGCATGAAACTCTAGAGAGTTTAGGCCTATTAAACTTCTGGTAAAATAAATCCAAACAAGACAAGAATAAAGTTTCTTCTATTCTGAATATGCAGAAAATAAGATATTATTCAGTATAATTTGAAAAAAAAGATTTTCTTTGAAAATATTATTTCACAAGAAAAAAAAACTTAAAATAATCTATACTTCACAAATTATTGCTATATCCCTTGTGAATGTAACATATTACCTCTAAAATTCTATGATTCTCTTTGGTGAATTATATATCAAGTTTCCATATATGAGTGGTGCTATTTCCAAGCTCTGTATTATATTGATCTATTTGGCTATCACTATAAAAAACACAATGTTTTATTACTATAGCTTTATATTAAGTCAGTGTTTTGAAACTGAGTCCTTTCCTTCTTATTCTTCTCCAAACTGGTTTGGCTTTACTTGTTTTCATGCCAATCGTATGAAATTTTAACATTAGCTTGTTGAGTTGGGGGAAAATCCTCATTGCAATTTTGACTATAATTGAATTTTACTCAGATTATTTGGGAAAAGTATTCATATTTATGGTATTGAGTATCATTTTTACTCAATAAGTTATAACTATATATTTTTTATATATTCCACATGAGTTGCAAGGAAAACGCATGAGGAAAGTTTAGATTGTTCAGCAATTTAACTATCTATATGAAAGCCAGATGTATTCGTTGTCCATCCTACAGCAAAAATTTGACAAGGAAAGATCTAAGGGTTGCAAAAAAATTTTTTAAGAAGAAAATGTAATTTAATATCTTTATAACATTGGGAAAAAACTATGATAAAATCAGTAAAAATTACAAAATAAGCAAAAAAATTGATAAACATTTTTTATAAGAATAAAGCATGAACAATTAGCAAAGGAAAGAGAAGACACAGAGAGAAAAGTAAAAAATTAAAATTAAAAAATTAAACGCACAATATTTTAGTGAAAATTATTTGGATTTGTATAAGCTATAATTGTATTTGTAAGGAACTCTGGTGAAGAGAAATGAGATAATAGTGTGATCAAAATCACATTGAGGATTTTAAGAAGTATCTTGATATAATGCAGTTTAATAAGATTAAGAAGAGTCTTCAGAATATTTATATTCTTTTGACCACAAGAATGTGAAAAGCAATGAAAATGTTTGTGTCATTTAAGTAAAGAGAGAATAGGTACAGCTGGTTCATCCTTAATCAAGTGTTTCTTGGCAACAGGGATGGGAATGCATTATGATATCACAGAGGAATTTTGGGACTTCACATAAAAGACAATTTTGTTGTAACGTTTTTAGGCTGTTAAAAACTTATTTTGAAATAATTTATAGTTTGTCATTTTTATTTCAGCTGGAGAGTATTCACCTCTGTATAATTGAATTTGATATCTTACTCCTGATTTTAATCACATTTGAGGATTTTTCTCTGTAGATCATTCTTAATAGGAGCTTGTTTGCTTGTGTCTTTCCTTTGCTTTCTCTTTTCCATCTTACATAGAATTTCTAACTTCTATTCAGTATCCATCTATTGACAAGGGATCCTTTATTTTATTTCTATTATGTGTGGTGAGAATGACTCTGATGTTCTACCTAAAGCTTAGAACTTCAAGTCAATACGTCACCAAAATATTCGTTTCTGTTCTTTTGAACTGAATCACATCAAATTTGTTGCTTCACTTCAATTTCTCCACTTTGTTTCTATAGAACATTTGGATCATGAACTTTTTGGCACCATTTTAGTTTTCAGATACACCTTTTCAGCTGTTACTGTTGACGTTGTTTGTATCATTTCAGTGTGTTTGGAGCAGGCAGCATAAGTACATGTGGGAATCATCCTCACCAAAGACTGATCGAATATATTTCTAAAGAGCTCTGTGTATAGTTTTAAAAAAAAATGATTATCTGTTTTTATGTATTTGGTTTTTTCAATTAACATATAAGGTATTATTTGTTTCAGGAGTAGAGGTCTGTGACTCATCAGTCTTATACAACACCCAGTGCTCTCCACAACCCATACCCTCCCCAATGTCCATCACCCAACCACCCCATCCCCCCCAGCCCCTCCCATCCAGCAACCCTCAGTTTGTTTCCTAAGATTAAGGGTCCCTTCTGATTTGTCTCCTTCTCTGGTTTCATCTTGTTTCATTTTTTCCCTCTCTTCCCCTATGATCCTCTGTCTTGTTTCTTAAGTTCCACACATCAGTGAGATCATATGATGATTGTCTTTCTCTGAACGACTTATTTTGCCTAGCGCAATACCCTCTAGTTTCATCCACGTCTTTGCGAATGGCAAGATTTCATTGTTTTGATGGTTGCATAAATATGCCATTGTATATATAAACCACATCTTCTTTACCCATTCATTTGTCAATGGACATCTGGTCTCTTTCCATAGTTTGGCTGTTGTGGGCATTCTGCTATAAATATTGGGGTGCAGGTGCCCCATTGGATCATTACATTTGTATCTTTGGGGTAAATCACCAGTAGTGCAATTGCTGGGTCATAGGGTAGCTCTATTTTCAACTTTTTGAGGAGCCTCCATACTGTTTTCCAGAGTGGCTGCAACAGCTTGTATTCCCATCAAGAGTGTAGGAGGGTTCCCCTTTCTCCACATTCTCGCCAATGTCTGTCATTTCCTGACTTGTTATTTTTAGCCATTCTGACTGGTGTGAGGTGGTATCTCATTGTGGTTTTAATTTGTATTTCCCTGATGCCAAGTGCTGTTGAGCATTTTTTTCATGTGTCTGTTGGCCATTTGTATGTCTTTTTGGAGAAATGTCTGTTCATGTCTTCTACCCATTTCTTGATTGGATTATTTGTTCTTTGGGTGTTGAGTTTGATAAGTTCTGTATAGATCTTGGATACCAGCCCTTTATCTGATATGTCATTTGCAAATATCTTCTCCCAGTCATTCAAAACAGAAGGGGTAATAAAAAGCTTCCAGGACAAACAGAAACTAAAAGAATCTGTGATCACCAAATCAGCCCTACAAGAAATTTTGAAAAAGGTCTTCTAAGCAAAGAGAGAGCTCAAAGGTAACATAGACCAGAAAGGAACAGAGATAATATACAGTAACAGTCACCTTACAGGCAATACAATGGCACTAAATTCGTATCTTTCAATAGCTACTCTGAATGTAAATGGGCTAAATGTCCCAATCAAAAGACACAGGGTATCAGATTGGATAAAAAAGCAAGACCTATCCATATGCTGTCTGCAAGACACTCATTTTAGACCCAAAACACCTTCAGATATGTATTTGTTTTGAATTTTAAAATAAATATTCTTGTATCTAATGACTAATTCTGAAAACATTTTTGGAAGAAAATTTACCTTCACAATTTACACTTTAATAAAATAAATGATTAATCAAGTCTATCTAATACTATACTTATAAATTAGAATATTATTTGATGAGTATATTTTTCTTTTCTCAAGAATTTAAAGTATACATTAAATAGGGGCGCCTGGGTGGCACAGCGGTTAAGCGTCTGCCTTCGGCTCAGGGCGTGATCCCGGCGTTATGGGTTTGAGCCCCACATCAGGCTCCTCTGCTATGAGCCTGCTTCTTCCTCTCCCACTCCCCCTGCTTGTGTTCCCTCTCTCACTAGCTGTCTCTATCTCTGTCAAATAAATAAATAAAATCTTTAAAAAAAATAAAGTATACATTAAATAACACGTAATAAAGAATCAAGTAGTTACAGTGAATACATTTGAAAAGCAATACAAAGAAGGTTAAAAGTAATTTAAAGTATGCTGAAAGTATACTGAAACTTAGGATAGCTGAAAATATCATTAAGTTCTCCTAGAGCTTTCAGTAAATCTGTGAATCTTTAATGTTTCATGCTGTTAATTCACTCTTCTTTATTTTTCACTTGATTATTCTCATCCGATTTATATTTACTTCCTTGGTCTTTCCAAAAAATCAGCTTTTAGCAAATATTCATATTTTCTATTATATCTTTGTTCCCAAGATTATTAAGTTCTGATCTTTAATATTTTCATCCTTTTTTTTTTTTTGGTGAATTCTAGTCTTTCGGCTCTATTCTAAATTTTTCTATCTTCTTTAGTTGCATCATCATGATACTATATTTGTTATAGTGATCTGTGGTCAGTGATCTTTGATGTTACTATTGTACTTGTTTTGGGGTGCCATGAACCACACACGTATATGATAAAGTTCATAGAGAAATGCTGTATATATTCTGACTTGTTCCACCTACTGGCTGTTCCCTTGTCTCTCTCTTTGTCCTCAGGTCTCCCTGTTCCCTGAGATGCAAAATTGAAATTAGGCCAAATAAGAACCATACACTGGATAAAGAAGATGTGGTATACATATACTAGGGAATATTGCACTGCCATAAAAAAGAATGAAATCTTGTCACTTGCAATGACATGGATGGAGCTAGAGAGTATTAAGCTAAGTGAAATAAGTCAGTGAGAGAAAGAAAAATATCATGTGATTTCACTCATATGTAAAATTTAAGAAACAAAACAAATGAGCAAAGGAAAAAAAAAGACAGAGAGAGAAAGAGAGAGGCCAACCAAGAAAGACTCTTAACTATAGGAACAAACTGATGGCTACCAGAAGAGAGGAGGTGGGGTGGGTGAAATAGGTGATGGGGATTAGGGAGTTTACTTGTGATGAGCACCGGGTGTTGTATGGAACTGTTGAATCATTACAGAAATCGGTCAGTTGGTAATACAAGGAATGGCTATTATAATAAAATATCATTTGATTTTACTTAAAATTTGGAAAAAATAAAGAAAACAACAGTAATGTCTCATACTATCCTGAGTGTAGAAAAACTGGCAGGTTCATAGAATATGGTCAATCAGTTGGGTCATTTGGTAATATACTAAAAATTTAAAAAATAAATAAATTGATAAATAAATAAAATTGCACTCCTAGGTGACAAATTCCTTTTCTGTTAAGGAAAAGGTTAAATATTTATTCTTAAACACTAATTAATTTCATCAAATATGTAAGTGCTAGAATACACATTTATTTATTTATTTATTTATTTATTTTTAAAGATTTTATTTATTTGACAGAGAGAGAGACAGCCAGCGAGAGAGGGAACACAAGCAGGGGGAGTGGGGCTCGATCCCATAATGCTGGGATCACGCCCTGTGCTGAAGAAAGACGCTTAACCACTGTGCCACCCAGGCGCCCCTAGAATACACATTTATAATAAGCTTAATTCTAACAGCACAAATTGAAACTAACATTAATGCTCAACATATGATATTTGTTGAATGATTAGGTACACTGGGCCTGTGGAATTCTTAAGTCACTAAAAATCATTTTGAAAAATGCATTTATAAGCCCCAAAAGTTCATAAATATTTTAAATACAGAAATAGGGTATAGAACAAGGTGCATATTAACTCCAAATACATTCACATAAAGTGGGAAAACAGTTGAAAAGGTTATACAAAATATTTCAAATATGATGGGACTAATTTCTCCCTTTTTAGCTTTTTTACCTCATGTTTTATGCATTTACATTGTTACATTGAAAGACAGAGAAACTGTCAATGACAGTACACCAAGGTGAATAATCAAAACAGCAGGCTACTGTGATTTCCAAAATTCAAATCAATTTTCAAAGACCAATTATCATGAGAAAGAAGTTCATTTCAACCACTCGTCCTACTTCTCCCAGTAGCTACTGGGTAGAACAAGTGATGCAAAATAGGTACCAGATACTGTAATAGAATCCCTCTGATCAAGTCAGCAATGACTGAGAGTTTCCACGTATGCATATTCATGCCTGGACTGTCTTTTGTTTGAAGTCCCAAAATTCCCCAGTGATATCGTTATGTATTCCCTCCCCAATTCCCATGAAACATTTCCTTAAGGATGAACCAGCTATACCTATTCTCTCTCTACTTAAATGACACAAAAATTTTCATTGCTTTCCACATTCTTCTGGTCAAAAGAATATAAATGTTCTGAAGTTTCTTCTTAATCTTTTTTTTTTTTTAAGATTGTATTTATTTACTTGACAGAGGGAGAAAGAGAGAGAGAGACAGCACAGGCAGGGAGAGCGGTAGAGGGAGAGGGAGAAGCAGGCTCCCCACTGAGCCCAATGTGGGGCTCCATCCCAGGACCCTGGGAAAATGACCTAAGCCAAAGGCAGATGTTTAACTGACTAAGCCACCCAGGTGCCCCGACTCTTCTTAATCTTACTAAACTGCATTATCAGAATACTTCTTAAAATACTCAACGTGATTCTGATCACACTATTATTTCACTTCTTTCCATGAGGGTTCCTTATAAATACAATTTCAGCTTATATGAATCTAAATAATTTTCACTAAATATCATTGACATTTTTTTTTACTTAATCACAATATATTCTCCTTCTTATTAGAAAAATACCAAAACAACTGTATGGTAACTAATATAACAAAATAAAAATTATTAAAAAAAAAGAAAAATACCAAAACAAGACAAGTTGCTGCAGCCTGTCTGCAGTTTTCAAGATATGCTTATTTATGCTTACTGTCACATTTAGAGAAATGGACATTAAGCTGTAGGTGATCATGAATAAAAGGTGTAGTGATGGCTATTGATGTGCTGGGATTATTAATAGAAGAAATTCTGAAAAAGAATGGTTCAGTTTTATATCTAAGTCATCAGATTTTCAAATAGAAAAATCCATTGGGTTGGTTCTACTACTGATTTGATGATTTTATCCAATATAAGGAATCAAATAAAGTTTGCAAGTTTATTTTGTTGAAGGTAAAGCATAACAATAGCATTTTACATGATATAAATTTGGTTTAATGTTAATATTAAATACAAAAATTAAAAGAGTACAAATTATGGCAGAGCACAGCATTATGGTAAAGCATATTATTAGTGAATTATGAAACTTATGCTGAGCAAAGTACTTGGGAATGGTTATAATGGCCACATAATTCATATTTACATTCAAAATACTACCAATCAAAACAAAGGCTATGGCTATCAAAATATACAAGCACTTAGAATATATACAGAAAATGAGATAAAATTTTCTGATAACTAATTCTGAATATTAAAATATTAATTAAAATTTAAAAATGATTAAAATAAACAGTACTTTAACATAGCAGTAGGTATTTTCTCTTTTGCTGTCTGCCATCAGTCTGGTTGTAAAAACATTTGAGTCTTTATAAAATTACTTTGAAAATATGATTATTTCACTATGGGATTAAAAGTTTTTTGTAAATGAGTTAGTAGCATTTTATTCCACACCAATGAGAATCTCAAATCATTCTGCAAATGGAATGAGAGAATTTCAACTTTTGAATCCTTTTTGAATTGCAATTTATTGAAAATTGAACCTGCAAGGAGAAAATTGAAATTTATCTCATAAAAGAGGGAGGAATTAAGCAAATTAAATGATTAGATGTCAAAATGTTAAAGATTCAATTTTGAAATATTATGTAAATTGAAAATTTCATCTTGTTGAAAGAGATATTTACAATTCAATAAATTTGTATTCTGAACCAGAACAGAATAAGGTTAAGAAGGTCTATGACTCTACACTGACTAAATTTGGCAATACACTGTTTAAAAAGAGCTTTATTGAGATAAATGGTATGTAAAAACACTGCACATATGTAATATATGCAGTTCAGTAAGTTTGGACTTATGCATAAAAATAAATGAGTTCAAGAGATCTGCTATAAGACATAGTGCTTATAGTCAACAACGCTGTATTATACACTTAAAAATTTTTGTTAAGAGGACAGATATCATGTAAGTGCATTTACCACAAAAAATGGGAACATTTTTAAAATCATAAATATAAGCAATTTAATTGGTGAGTTTATTTATAAAAAATATTTGTTGAAGAAAGATAATTTGAATGGGAACCAAAAAATAGTAACAGAAGAATAAATGTTTTTATAGAAAACTGGAATTTAAAAACATCCATTAATTATCAGAATTTGCCCTGAACTTACCAGGTACCTCAGCATCTAAAAGAAAGATTATTTTCTCAGTTAAAAACAGGCTTACAGAAAACAGATAAAAGTGTTACCAATTACAATTTTTTGATTAATAAACCTTAAAACAAACAAAAAATATTGTAGACAATTCTATTAGATACATTAAAATAAGCTTATACTCTAAAGAATTCTTCAAAAAACTCCAATGGCATAGATTTAGAGATATATGGGGCTTAATAACTGGAGTATATGAATATACAGCAAATTTGATTCTTTTTAACTTTTGCCTTAATATATGCTTATGTTATTTTGATTATTTAAAAATAACGACTGGAAAAAATGAAAAATAAAATAAAAATTTAAAAATAAAAATAGTATCCGGATAGTATTATTTTTACCAACCCACTAATATAATAAATAATTTGGTTAGCCAATAATAAATATCTGAGAAGTTACACTATTTTAATTATTTGGCATCTCATTTTACTCTCAAAATTTTCTTAGTTTAATCATAAATTATATATTCAAACTTAGAAGAGAGAGAATGGCATTCTGCTTCATTAATTTATATATTTAGATGACAATCTAATCTCTGGAACAGCAGTAGCTAGCATACATTATTCCAAGGTAACTGCAATGATTGTCTGATGACCAAGAATATTAGTTATCTCTAAAACTTGTTAGGTTTTTTGTTTTTTGTTTTTCAGTGTATTTAATACTCCTCTGAGGGCTCATGGTGTTTCTGTCTCTACACTTCCTCCAAGATGCTTTTTTGCTTTTTTTCTGTACCTATAATTTAAATTGTTTATTCATCTGCAATACGGATTTCCATAAAATGTATATCCATTAGACAGCATTTGTACCGGCCAATCTTCTTGGTGCTTTTTGGTGCATTATTTATTTTAATTTAATGATGTCCACAACACACATTGTAAAGTCTAGGACTCTGAATCTCGGAAAGAATTAATACGTTTAAGAGACACAGTAAGTAGCTAAGTTGTGAAAGTTTGGGGTTATATTCCAAAATATAATGAATTCATAGTTCAGTATTGACTAAAAAAGAAATCTAGGGTATGAGATGGATGTCCAAAAAGAAAAAATAATTTTAAGAAGGAATATTTCATGTTCTCATCATCACATGATACATGTATCTTAAAAACAAGAGCAGAAAAGAAAGAGGTAAGATACAGAAACTTAAATAGGAATTGTATGAAAATGGAATTAAACCCATCTATGGTAAGTAAATAAACTTCAAACTGCAAACAGCAAAATAAGATATAAAAACCCCGAGAAGTTATGCAGAGGAGAATCAGGAAATCACTGTCGTAACTGAAAACAAATAAAATGAGATGACAAAATATTAAACATTTTCCCAGTGAAGGAACTATGAATGAAAGAAAAAAGCCATAATCAAAACCATCATAGAATAAAGATTTTCTTGCCTAAGAAACAAATGTAAAAATTGAGAGTAGGTGTTCTACCTACTATTTTGATACAATTAATTGAGAATAGTTGCACACATAGAAATCTAAAAGTAGAAAGCTATAAAGATAGGTTAGTTAAAAAGGAATCATACCTTTTTTTCATGTTACTAAAATATATTACTAAATATATTACTAATTAATTACGCTAAAGGTTAAAAGTTAAATATCTCAGAGTTGATAATGCAAAGAAAGCATTAAAGTTTTTGAGGACAGGTTCTCTAAATTAGCATCTCTGATTAAAAAAAAACAACAACTAAGAACAGAAACAAGTGAACAGTAGTCACACCACAAATGCTTCTATCTAGATGGGTGGTTGGATGGATAAACACAAAACACATAGATGAAATATCTTGGCATGTGGGTAAATATACACGCTCAACACCTATATTGGCATAGGCCCCTCGATATCCATGTCCAAAGTCACCTCATACTAAAAATAGAGAAAATACCATGTCATTGATTTCACCCTTCAACCCCTCAAAATGTTCACCTGTAAGTGACCTGTACCACAACCCACCTGTTTACCCATTCTAAAAACCTGAGGTGTTCATTGCTCTATACAATCGTTGATGCTCTGTCTAGATATAGATCTCTCTATATAGACATTATCTTGTACATATATAAATTATTCATACTAAATTCATATGCATATGCAAACACAATTATTTATTCAACAGATTATTAGTTATGTAGCTTCACAGAATTGTGACTATGAATTGTGACTTCAGAGTAAATCTGTGTTCAGATTTTGACATCATCACTTATTAGTAAGATGGGTCATCTTAGGTATGATATTAATTTTTTGTCAATTGTGTGAATTATGAATACCTTCTTCAAGTTTGAAACTTGTACTGAAAATTTCTGTAAGTTATTATTTCATGAACAAAGAATCTAATTTTCATAAGTCAAACATCAATAATTTTATTTAAAGCCAATGATCTTTTATCTTGATTTAAGAAACAAATCTTTGCCTATTCCTCTATCTTAAGAGACATTCACCTACATTTTTACCAAGGGTCATATTATCATTTTGATATTTAAGTATTTAATCTATATGATAACAATTTATATATATGATGAGAGGTAAGAAACCAATATTATCTTTTCTTTTATGTAGTAAACAATTTTTTACAGTTCTCTGTATGGAAATGTCCTTCCTTTCACTACTTTAGTCAAAATTCTATCCAAGCATAGGTATAACCTGGAGCTTTCTTCTTTCCATTGTCGCTGTGTTTATCCATTCACAAATACTAAACTAACTAATTTACTATTGCTTCAAAATATGTCCTACATAATTTAGGGCAAATCTGCTCTCCCTGCTCTTCTTCAGATATTTGATGGTTATTTTTAGACACTAAGAATTTTGGCTCTATTTGGAAGGCACAAAGCACAACAAAATGATTAAATGGTCCAGCCTCCTTCAGTGCAATGGGTCCACGTTACTAAGTTCTTGATAAAGAGATCAACCAGAAGTGTAGTGTAAGTAAGATGTTCAGCTTTGAGTACATAACTGCTGATTAAAATCTCATGTAGCCTAGCATTTTTATTTTGTCATGGGCATGACATATGGAGATGTTCAGGATGGATATGTTAACTTAGTGTAGAAACTACTTCCTATAAATGCCTTCTCTTCACATATTCCTCCTCCCCCAGACTACTTCGATCCCCCTTTTATGCGATAGTGTCCAAGCACTTTTCCTTCAAAGACTTTTTACAAATATATCACTCGAGTTTTTTTAATGTTTATTTTCTACTCTATAGTATGATCAACTTGAGGACAGCTCCATGTCTGCCTGGTTCATCATTATACTCCCAGCGGTACTATAGTGCTTGACATACAGCAGATAATGTATAGAGAAAATGTGAACTGCCCTTAAGTTTTTCTATACTATTCATTGATTTGACAAATATTTATTAATTGCCTATTATTCCAGACACTTAACTAGGCACTTAAGATACATCAGTGATCAAAATAAACAAAAATAGCTGGTTCATGGAGTTTATATTCTAGTGTGAAACAGAAATAAACAAATGCAACCAATTTGAGTCTTATATTTTATGTTGGAAGGTGAGAAATACTTTGGGAAAATAAAATCAGTTTAAGGAAATGGAAATCAAGAGTGAGGTGTAGAGGCAAGGGTTATAAATATAACTAGGGGGACAATAACAATTCATAAGTATAAATAAATGTGACATTTGATCAAAGTCTTGAAAGAGATGAAGTTAGCTCTGAGGATTCTTGGGTAGAACATTTCTGGTATACAGTATCGCCAGTTGACAAATTCCAGAGTGGAAGCAAGCCTCGAGTGTTTGAGGAAAAGCAAGTAGATGAGCATTATTAGACCTGAATAAGCCAGCATGAGATCAGTGGGAAATGATTAGAGAGTATTTATACTTAATGCACAGTTGAAGAGCGTATTGGCAAAGTTCAAGACATTTTTACTTTGAAGTTTATCCGTTTGGATTAACTTCCCAGAGGATAAGAACAGACTGACATTAGGTTTCTTCTATGGAATTCAGCAATTCTGGAAAATACTTGAAATGAAAAAAATATAAAAGAGTGAGATGACTTACTCTTCCAAGCACAGACATCTTATTCATTATGTAAATTTAAGTTAGAGGAAATGTATAATGTAATTGCTTTCATTTCATTGTGTATATTTCAATATTTACTTAGAGTTGATATATAACATTTGTTTTTGGTCAGAAAATATGTTAATGTTTCCTGAACAAAAATCATATTTACAAATAAAAATTACAGTTAATTTATCAAGTGAATAATCTAAGTTATAAAATGTTGAGTCATCATCAACAGTAAAATGCAAAAAAAAAATCTTGAAATTAGTAATAAAACCAAACAGAAGGTTATATAGTCCACAGACCACAGGGAAATAAAATTAAAAGGTCAACATGGTACAGATGTAACAGAGATGAATTTTAATAAACTCTATAATTTGGAACTCTTAATGCAGAGAAAATATGTTAGGATAATTTCACATTTCTCTTCACTGCAATTTTTTTTTTTTTTTTGGTCTGGCAAATGCAAAATATAGCTAGACACAGAAAAAAAAGAAAAAGAAAAACTCTCAATATTTTCTTTAAAAAAATACTTATACTTTCTGGGAATGGTTTCATAAATGACATGCTCTTCAATATTCCATTTGTCGAGAAGTTGTAGAATGTGTAATTTCAAAGTAAAAGGGAAGATACATTTTAACTTGATTTATCTACTGAACAGTGCATGCCAATATATATTATTATACCAGTTGGTAAATATTTCTGAGATACAACTGACATATATCAGTTAGATTATATAACTATATAACTATATAACTATATATATATACCCCTATTATATATATAACCTATATATTATATATATAATTATATATATAACCTATTACATAACCATAATATAATTCTTCTAAAAATGTTGCATTTTTTTTTCAGATTCTTATTATTTTAAAGAAGACAGGAATTATGTGGATGTATAGAATTCCTCATCAGAAAATTCAAGAAACTTGTAAAAATCCGCTGGGGTTCTGATCTTAAGGAGGTAGAATTTTCTGACTGGTTGTATACTCAGATGAGAAAATATACTTAAAAAGAGCATTAGAAAATGATTTGATTACTATTTCCTTGTAAGTATATTGTCATTTTTTATCTGCTACCCTAATCACAGATAAATATTTAATAATATTCCAGGTTGTGGATTTTCTCTCTTACCACTATGGCTATAGTTCATGTAGAAATGCACATCTAAGAAGAGCAAAAATACTTGCAAAAGATGCATAGTGTTAATACCTCTTTATTTCATAGTCCTTAATATTCTCTATGCAACACAGCCTTTGACTTTTGAACATGAGTAATTCTATACAGTGACACAATTTTCCGTATGGGAAAAGAGTCACTTATTTAGGTGATTTATAACTAGTACCAAGAAAGAAAATAGATTTTTCCTGTGAGGTAAGGGTATACATTAATCTGAAAACAAAATTCACGTTTGCATTAAATCCTGTACCAATAAACTGTGATTTAATATTTAGTTTTCATTAAAAGAAAATACCTAGATTAATCATACAATTCTTTTGGTTACAAATGCTGAATTACTAACAAAAAAAAAAAGATGCCAGTTTCTTATTTCTTGGATAAACTTATTTCCCTGTCTAACAAGCAATTATCATTTCCTTGTTGTTCTTAGAGTTGCTCCATGATAAAGAGGCTAGCAAAAGACAGTCTGCAAACAAACCAGAAAAGCACAACGGTACAAATAGCTCATGGGTGGTGATGGTGGGGAGAAATTACATTAGGAATGATTTGAGTGAAAAGATGGCCATCAGTTTCATATCATGTGTCTAATCCTATGCATCAAATACTCTGAAATCCTTAGATCAGTGGGGTCTTTTGGGAGCAGACCCTGAGATAGAGTTAGAATTGCAAAAGATGTATTGACGGTAAAGTTTGCGAAAGATGGAAGAGGAAGTAGGTTTAGGTAGGGGAGGCAGATCTGACACCTGTGTAAAGGATTTGTCAGGGACAGTCTCACAGACATTAGTTTTCTCATTTATAACATAATGGTAAACTTAACTAACTCTAAGATATTTTCTATTACCAGATTTTTGTTCTCGTCTCTATAAAGATTGTGTGTGGCAATGCCACTTAGTCCTTTTTTTTTTTTTTTCTTTTAAACTGGACTCCTAAATTCATTCATTTAATCAGACCTTCTAGAGACGCCTGGTGGCACAGTCAGTTAAGCATTGGGCTCTTGGTTTCTGCTCAGGTCCTGATCTCATAGGCTTAAGATCAAGCCCCGTGTCAGGCTCCACACTCAGTGTGGAGTATGCTTAAGACTCTTCCTCTCACTCTACCTGCCCCATTAACCATATAATCCTATACCAAAGAATTCCCAATGCCCTCTAGAGTGAGACTCCTAAATGGTCCATGATTAGCTCTAAAGGAGAATGTGAAATAGAATTTCAACCCTTTATTCCCAGAAAGCAATGTTAAGTGTCTACTTGCTATCTCTTGTCAGATTTCAAATGTATATTCTTGGGGAAGAAATGTTACAATTATCATTGATACTGTATTCTGAGTATGTCCTAGGACAAATAGGGTATTTTAGATGATACTGGCTGTATGCCTCACTGGGAGGTATTATAATACTGTTGTTAAGTGCTCTGCCTTTAGTAGCAGACATTTCAGATTCCACCTACCTATTATCACCTGTCTGATCATAAACAGTCTGAATTTCTATATCTCTAAAATAATAATGTTACCTAACTCAGCATAGTTGTACAGAAAAATTAAGATAATGCTTATAAAGTACATTGTACTTCTCCTCTTAATAAATTATAGATCTTTATTATTTACCAAGTACAATTCTATTGTTGGAAATTGGATTTTTAATTTTAAAAGGTAGTGAAAATAAACCTTTTTTTAAATAATATTAATTTATCAATGGAAGACTGCTTCATTGTTACTGAGTTTCCTTTGTTAAAAACAAGAATTGAACTAGCCTTACGTTCTAACACATTTTTCATATAAAAACACAGAAGAATGAATTAATAATACTTGGCATTAGTGTATTTTATTTTAATTCAAGGAACAGAATATATGTACTCATTTCTGCCTTAGAAAACTTGTGAGAAATACTCTATAAGCATGTGCTTTACAGTGTCCAAACCTACTTATATTCATTGTAAAGGTTCTTTCAGCAGTATTATACATTCCCTGGGTATTATTTTTTATTAATATACAGTCCTGAAAAGAATCATAGGTTACCCTAAGGCTTATGTCTTTTCAAAAATGTATATTTTATTGTTAAACATACATTGCATGCTGAGCTATAATAAAACCCAACATTATTCTTTACAACTTAACAACCAGGGAAAGGCTTTTCACTAAAATTGGAAAGAATTTAGAGAGTGTCTTAGGAATTAACATATTATATTATGTTTCGGGTAAAAGAGAGGTGAGTCAGTCTTACAGAGCATTGGGTTGTAC
Source organism: Ailuropoda melanoleuca (assembly GCF_002007445.2). NCBI lineage: Eukaryota > Metazoa > Chordata > Mammalia > Carnivora > Ursidae > Ailuropoda > Ailuropoda melanoleuca. Next base: position 97,320,656 of record NC_048218.1, read on the forward strand.
TAATGTGATTATCTATTGAATTTTTATGTTTCATTTTAGGTTCTGCGCAATTGGGGCAAGAGAGGTACAAATTGGAAAATAAAGATTTTTTTTTTAAATTTTTTTCAAAAACCATTCAAAAATTCTCACAGGACAGTTTTTCTGATGTATAGTACTACCTAAAAGAGGGAATCATTATGTTTTTAAACGCCCTAATTCTCTATATGCATTTTTTTTCAAATATAATGTCTGCAAAAGAGATATACAATGGAAATCTTCCAAGCTCTATGTATGTGAAAGTTTGGTTATAAAAGATTGTTTCCATAAGGACACAAGCTTAAAAATAAGCTTTATTTTTTTAGGTAAAACATGATAAGCATTTAAAGTTTCTGACTTTCTGGCCCATTGAACTGATCACCTAACATTTGATTTCAGTAACTCAGAAAAACAACCGATTCATTACTTGCAACTGGCATCAGGGAAGCTGGGTGGGACCCAATGGAAAACTGTCCATTTTCTTGCCCATGAACTTCTCGAGAACTCCTCTTTCAGTCGTACAACAAAAAGTGACAAGAACTTCCAGGGACATATAGTAGAGTTGTTAATAATAAAGCAAATATTCACTAAAGATAAAAGTTTTCAAGTCTGATCAGATAATCAAAAGCTTCCTAAAATGATTAATTTAGTCATATGAGACAAAATATTCACATTTGGCTTTATCAATGAAATAATGAGAAAAAATATCTAAATCAGAAACTTATCACACTCCTAATCAGAGACAACACGGATAGAGAGGCAGGACTGATTAACGNTTGGGCTTTATCAATGAAATAATGAGAAAAAATATCTAAATCAGAAACTTATCACACTCCTAATCAGAGACAACACGGATAGAGAGGCAGGACTGACTACATAATTGTGTGGCCTGGTGCAAAGTAAAAACACAACGTCCCNTAATTGTGTGGCCTGGTGCAAAGTAAAAACACAACGTCCCTTTTTCAAATATGGTTAAGAAATTTAAGAGAGAAATAACAGAGCCTTAAACCAAGCACAGAGCCCTTTTTAAGCATGGGTCCCTAGGTGACTGCATAAGTCACAAGCCTGTGAAAGCTTCTGTCTTGGTAGAAGTCTCAATGGGCCTCAGAGGAGGATCCAATTTGAGGATTTTGGGTCATGACTGCCTCAACTGGAGCTCAGTGAACCTCCAAGATTATTGAATATTGGCTTTCTCAAGATACCATTAAAATGAACTGTTGATGAGAGAAAGCTGAGATTATTCTTACGGAAGCCTGGGAGCATACTACCTTGAGAGAGTCTTAGTACATTGAAGGGAGAAGAAAATGAAGTTGGAATTCTTATGTGCGTTAGTCTAGTTTAGGATGGTTGTTCATCCAAGGTCTTTACTGGGGTTGGGTAGTAATTATGACAATATAATATTTGAAATTATAATAAATGAGGATTTTAAGGTGAGGATTCTGAAGTGTCTTGGGGAATCTACAGTCATTTAATGCTATCAGTTGAAGAGATAAACTATTTGTTGTTCATGTAAATGAGTTTTTCAGGAAGTACCAGGAATGAACAATGATGTTATTATAACTTTTCTCTTCCTGGACAAGAGTCTACGTTAACAGTAAGAACAT
>NC_048218.1:97322374-97453287 GCF_002007445.2 Ailuropoda melanoleuca
GCAACAAAGACATCCAGCTGAGGTCTGGATTGATTTATTTATTGGTTAAGTACTTTACACTGTTAATTGATTGACATTGGAAAGTCACGTCACCGATAGACCCAACCGGCACACAGGAGATGATTCTGGGAGATGATTCAGAATTGTCACAAACAGTAACTTGTAAAAAGATTGGATTTTTTTAGAGCTGTACACAGTACACTCTACATTTTTTTTTACATAAAGAATTTTATACTGTAGTGATGCATTCAAATATTACCAACATTTAATCCATAGTGACTAAATGATCCACAAAGACTATAAATATATGAATATAAATAAATGGGGATGGGCATACCTAATTTATGAACATGAAATGAGATGTGACTAAGAACGGAAGATTGATTTTTATTAAATGTACCAAAACTAGATCCAAAAAGATGTTTTTCCTTGCCTGCACTCACTCACTCACTCTAGGAGGATTAGAAACTTAACTAATTTATATTCTCTTTACAAGCAAAAAAAAAAAAAAAAAAGGAGATTGACATATACACACCAGTGATTCTCTGAGCTTTACAAGCTGTTATTGATCGCTTGGATGTTAATAGGAGTTTTGTACATAATGAACTGCCTTGGACACTAAACAGAGGTAAAATAAACCTCCTTCTCGAAATTTGGTTCAGAGCAATGCCAAGGATTTTACACATGCACCAAGAAAGTATGAAAAGTTCTATATACATAATGACGTTTTCTGCAGAGAGGTAAAACTAATTTGGATTTTTATGGTAGTTTTAGAGTAGAGCTAGGGTGAAGATTTTTATGCAGGACAGCCAAGGCGTTCATGATTTGAACGTCTTACTAGTGCCAAAGGTGGGAGCATCCAGGCTTTCCCAGATGTGGGGCAGAAGAGAAAGGGGTCATTGCAGGGCTTGAATCTGTCAGCCAACAAACATCAAATATGGAGTCGAACTCTTTATTACATGCCTTCTGTTCAATTACAAAAATTCTGACACAAACAATGTCAAATGGATTTCTTGAACTTGTTATATGCCGTATCACTTAAAAATGCCTATAATGGGAAATAGTTACTGCTTTTCCCAAATACATACAGCCAAGTGTGTTTTCTTCACATTTTTAAAATTTCTAATGCAGTATAAATGCAAAAGCATTAAGTTCAGTTTTCTCCCTTTATAGAACATAANCGTTTTCTTCATTTTTAAAATTTCTAATGCAGTATAAATGCAAAAGCATTAAGTTCAGTTTTCTCCCTTTATAGAACATAAAACCTACAGGGAATAAGGTGATAAATAAATTATTAGTATTGAGGATAGTGTTAACTCATAGAGCTCCGTGTTTTTTGACAGGTCTCGAGACCTTATATCTAATTTGGAAGTAATACTCTGTCAGTAATTACTTCCCCTTGTTNTTATTGAGGATAGCGTTAACTCATAGAGCTCCGTGTTTTTTTGACAGGTCTCGAGACCTTATATCTAATTTGGAAGTAATACTCTGTCAGTAATTACTTCCCCTTGTTATATTGAGCTTCAAATATACATGTGAAGCTATTTTAGTAATGTAATGTGTGGTATAAATAAAAATGAGGCCATCTTTATACAATTTTAACATATCTATAAATTTGTTAAATGTTCATAGATTAATTTTGTCTTCAAAATATTTGGTAGAACTAAGGAAAAGGAACCTAAGAGGAATTTGTTCATTTTGCATTTACTCTACCTTTATTTTATCTTAAATGTAGCCATCAGAGAACATGTCTAAATATATAATAACCAGAAATACGTGCCTAGATATTCGGCCTACTGGAACAAATATGATAGAAGTCTATAGGAGTAGAAAAGTTCACTATAGGTGTTCATTTTTCGTGTTCCAAAAAAACAAAAAACAAACAACAACAAAAAAAGCAGATCTCAAAAGCTAGACTACTCTTATACATTAATCAGCACTTAAGACTGCCAATAATTGTGTCATATCACGGGTTATTCTTGATTAGTTATTCTAACACTCAAAGGAGAAAGTTTAATAACTTGAAAGACTAGGAAAATTGCGTTTACTAATCCCAAACTCAATAATTACAATTTTCATATGATTTAAAATATGTAGTTGAGTATTGTGCAAAGAGGAGACATGCTCCCTAGGAAGAGAGAATCCAACATTTTCTACGTACTCTCCAGAAGGTGCAGTTTCTTATGAGTTAAGTTACATATTAGGACAAGTAACTGCTGCTGCTGCTTCTTCTTTTATTTCATTTACTTATTTGAGAGAAAAAGAGACAGCATGAGCAGAGGAAGGGGCAGAGGAAGAGGGAGAAGACGACTCCCCACTGAACAGGGAGCCCATACAGGGAGTGATCCCAGGATCCTGGGATCATGACCTGAGCTGAAAGCAACGCTTAACTGACTGATCCATCCAGGTGCCCCAAGGACAAGTAACTTCTCATAAGACTGCAACACTCATCTAACGAGCCTGCTTTTATTTGTCCAACTTTGTCCATATACTTAAGTAAAAATGTATTTTTCTGAATTAGTCTTATCTGTGAAACTGTAAAATATAAACTGCAATACCTGTCAACAGGTGTTAAAATAATACATTGTTTCACTTAAAAGAGCAAAGTGCTTGTTTGGAAATGCTAATACTTAAATTTCAGATATTTGAAGGTTACGTAGCTTAAGGAGAATCTATTATAACATGTCATCTTATGAAATCATTCATTTCATAACACACTTGTACTTAAATACAGAATTTGAATAATTATTATTTGAAAAGCTTAAAATGTTGTTATTATATGAATTTTACTTGCAGTGTATGGTTATGGTACACAACGAATGCTATTGCAAATGTTCTATGCATTTAAACATTCAGTAAAAACATCTCCTCAACTGTTTTAATTACAAGTATAAATAGTATTCAAATATCCATATGTTTATACACTGTATAGTCAGTACATATACTTAAAGCAACTGCATTGTTCTTGCTAAGCATTTCTCCTTATTTTTGAAATTGATTTTCTTTGCAAAGGAAAAATGTGAAGCTCACTTGGAGAAAATCTATGCCTCGGGGGCATTTTATAATGAATGACTTGGTTTTATGTGAAGTGCTTGTACTATTTTGAGAAGTGGATATACAGTAGGATGGTTACCAGCAGTTTGCTTTGTTGTAATTTCTGAAAAGCAGCTTGCTGTGTTTCAGAGAATAATCGATTTTTTAAAATAGTACTCTCTTAGCTAAGGACTTATTTTATATCATTTTTCTTATTGCTTTTCATAAAACAGATGTTTAATTACATATTGCAGTAGTATACACAATTAAATTACATAGATGCAATTTTTTTCATTTTAGTGTAACATTTTTTTAAATTAAGAGGAAATCAAATATTAACGATGAATATCTTTAGCATAGATTAAGATATTCAGGTCAAGTATTCTAGTTACACTGTTCCATAAACAAGGTAATTGAGCATACATGAAGCTGTGTGTCACTATTATTCTGCAAACATTTATGAAAATTTCCCTGACTACCTATATCAGTTACTGAAAACCAAAGATTTGATCAATGAACCTTCCTGCCATTACTGCTTCTTTTTTTTTTTTTTTCTCTTTTTTTCTCCTACCATTCTTTTTTGGTTGTTTTCCTACCGCCCCATTCATTTTTCATTCTTTAATTTGTTGTTCTATAGGTAAATCTTCATTTCTGTTGTGGTTTCATCAAACCATATACCAAAAATACAGGAACTAGATCTAAAAATTATTTACAAGGGGAAAATTCGTTTAATTAGTAAAACCTGTGTCCATAGAAATCACCAACTCACAGACTTAAAGTAATGTCATTTTTCCTTTTCTGAGGACTCCTACTTATTTTACCCACAGTTGGCAATTTCATTTAACTAATTTTCTATGCTAGGCTTCATCTCTAATAGAGTTCTAGAAAAATTTATATTAATTGATTCATCTTTATGGATATCTTTCCCTTACTTTATGATTTCTGTGGGATTACAGAAGTTGCTGTCTTTGGTCAATTATCCCATGACAAATGAAGATGTTCTCACTTAGTGTACTCTATAATTTATAATGGATAAAGGTGCTAATTTTTTAAAAAAATTTCCATTAGTCTTCACATTACTTCAGAGTCTATTCTAGAGTTAGCTCTAATTTAATGGCATATAATTCTGTATTAGGAAGTTATGTGAAACAACTGACGAAAATATTATACAAATCTCTAACATTAAAATATCACAGTTCTTACCTTTAATTGCATTTATGGTCCTCAAAATATATTGAGATATTTTACATACATTAAAAAAAATGTTTTATTGACCTGGTTGCATTCAAATTTTATGTATAGTCAACTATGTCAACTCTTTGACATAGTCTATCCAATATAAGTAATTATATCATTAATTCTCAAATTATGAGATTACAAGGATCAAAAGGTTTTACTCCATTAGCTAATACACATAGGATATTAGAAATCATATACAGAGAGGTCATGGTAGTCCAATTAAGCTTTTGCGCAGATAAGGAGAATGAAGAGTAACACAGATGAAATGATTTACCTATGATGTTGTAAAATCTTCATTAACTTCTAACTGCACGGATAACAAATGACTAAGTGTACATTTCATTTACTTTCATACATATTTAGAAAAACAAATGAACATTAAAATACATTTTCATCAAATTGGGTCTCTGACAGACATTTACATAATTACTTATCTTACAAAATATATAATTCTAAACATTATTTTCTGAAAGGTGGTAAATTGTTTCTGTATTCATGATCTTCTTGTATATACGATTCATGCTGGTTTATAAAGATTTAAAAAAGATTGTTTTATTTCTCTAGGGATTTATAGTTTTTAAAACATTTTAATTACATAGTATTATTTAATGATGCATTATCTTTCCCACCCTACAGATGAAGAATACAAACTGCAAAATACTTTAAAACTATATCTCCAAAACAGGAAATAATAATCAATGTCTCTCTTATAATCCACCATGCTCTCTACAATGCATTGTGCACGTTAATAATTCAGAAAATATAAGCTATTCTGTTTATGATTTTAAAAATATTAGATATCTTATTTTTATAAATATTCTTATAATATATCTTATAAGATATAAATATCTTATTTTTATACATACAATATAAATAAAAGCTTCCACCTCTGTTTCTGACTATTTTCAGTAACCCTTATTTACCACTGTAAGTTTTCCACACTAGGAAGTTACATACATAAATTAACAGTCTGTAGAACCAAAAATTAAACCCTCTTTTTAAAATAAGACAACACTGAACAATTTGGGAAAGACAGTGGTGTAGGAAGTGCCAAGATTCTGTTTCCTCACCTAGACAAAAATTGCACTGGTGGAATATGTTTTATGTAAATATGTTGGAACTCTGTAACGTATTGAAGGTTGCAATTTCCGGAGAGAGTCTTGGGTGGTAAATAGTGGTCAATGTGTAATTTCAGTCAGTTTCAGTTCTTAGCACAGTAGGGCTACCCTTCCCCTAACCCCCAGCCCAATGGCAGACATCTGTGTGTGTATTTCTGGAGCACCCAGCACATAGATTGAGGGAGCTAAGTTGGGTTAAAAGGATCCTGTTCTTCACATATCAGAGATAGGTGCTCTGATCATCAGTTGCTGATTCTGGTCACAGAAATGCAGACAAAAAGGCTGGTGGCCCTTTTTGTTATGCCTCCCCTGCAGTTAATTGTAAGCCCTCCTCTTCTGGCTGAAAAAAATTGCCCGGGACTTAAAGGGTCAGTGCCCTTGCCTCCCCTTTTATTTATTTCCTTTTCCCCATTTTGGGAGCCAAAAATTAAAGACTTGAACATTAAAAAACAATGGCGTACATGAGGAAAATTAGAAAGTGAACCACGACGTCCTGGAAAAGACATGGGAGAGACCTGAAAAGACCTTAAATTTATACCCCAGGCTGATCATCAGCACAGAGGTGGCCTGCAAGAATCAGAAAAACAAAAACAATATCAAAAAGGAAAAAAACGATGGGGAAGGCAGAGAATCTAATTTACAGAATTACCACATTATTAGATGCAAATGTTTATTTTTCAACGACAAAAATCACAAGGAAATAGGAAAAAACAAAACAAAAGACCGAAACAGAAAACTATGGCATAATCAAAGGAAAAAAATAAATCAACAGAAACTGTCCTTGAAAAAGCTGTGAAGGAAGATTTATTAGACAAACACTTAAAACAAGGCCTTAAATATGCTCAAAGAACTAAAGTAAGATGTGGAAAAAGTCAGGAAAATGATGTATGAATAAATTGGAAATATCAAGAAGCTAAAAAAAAAAAACAACCCTAAACCTAAAAAAAAAGCCAAAAAAGAGTCTAGAGTTCAAATATATAGTAACTTAAGCGAAAAATTCACTAGAGGAATTCAAAGGTAAATTTGAGCAGGCAGAAGAATCAGTGAACTTGAAGATAGGACAATGAAGATGATCGAGGTTGCGGAACAGAAAAATAAAAGATTGAAGAAAGGCAAACAGAACCTAAGGAATCTGCGAAACCCTGGGCACACTGCTCTTGAACCCTCCTAAAGGCAGAGCTCTCTGTGCATTTGCACACTCTCTGTCTCTATTCTCAATCTCTCCGCGTGGCCCTTGGGCGTGTCTCATGTACCCTCCAGGATTTGTGATTAATAAACCTTGTTTCTTCAAAGTTTCTTAATGGTTGTTGCTGAGGTATTATCTTGCAATCATAAGAACCACAAAGGCCAGTCCATCCACAAAAGTGGCTCTGGTTGAGGAAATGTCTGTGGGGTCTGCCGCAAGTAATATGGGTCCCAGTGAGCACCTGTCATTCTTGGCTGATAGCATTAGTAAAGATAGGCTGAGAACAATACAAAAAGCATAGATACGCATGATAACTCAGACTGCAGTGCAGGAAAACATGTGGGGACATGCAAATTTAATGTCATAATAGACATATAATGCTACAAATTGCACATGAACTGATATAATGTAAATTTAACATGGACTATAATAAGTTAAAGGGGCATACTGTAAATTCAAGAGTGACAAATAATGAAGAAAATAATTATAATTATTAAGTCAGTTAAGAGATAAAATGGAAAACCAGAAACTTCTGAACTAATTCAAAATAGGGAATGAAGAAATTATGAATACAGAAAACAATAAATAGAAAACACATCAAGAGTTGATTATATTTAAACTTAACCATCTTGAGTATTCCTTTATTGATCATTATATTAAATGTAAATTGATAAACCAATTAAAATGTGGAGATTTTCATGGTGGATAAAAAAATAAAACAACTATATTTTGTATACAAATTGGTTGATAAAGTTATCCAAGCTTTCTATCAAGCATTAAGATATGCTTTTTTGACAGCTTCTTCAACTAATTACTGAGAAAGGCATGATGATATCACCAACTATAATTTTAAATGTCTTATTTTCCTTTTATTTGTGTGAGTTTTTCTTCCTTTATTTTGAATATATGTTCATAAGTGTATACATATGCATATACATACATTTATATAATTGTTTCTTCTTGATGAATGCACTTTTTGTCATTGTAATGTCTTTTCCCAAATATTACTGTGTATAATATTAATAAAGCTCTTTCAGTTTTCTTACCATTGTCATTTAGTATTTGCATTTTTTCCATCTCTTCACGTATTTACCTGACTTCTTATAAATTGGTTTGTTAAAATTTGTATTATTGATCAACTCTACTGTTTGGTTAGAGTTTTATTTCATTAGATTCTCTCTTTTTTTGTTTAATTTTCAATATTTTTCCCAATAAAATCATTAGTGGAATGTACTGTGGTATTTTAAATTTATATCCCAAGACAAGATGAATAGCTTCAATATATAAAAACCTTTTACAAGTTATGAAAATATACACAAACTGACATTACATGGAAATGAAAGGATTTTTTTAAAGAGAAAAAATATAAAGTATAAATTACAGGAAAAGAAAAATCTTTTTAGTCTTAAAATATACAAATTAAGCAATAATGAGATGATATTCTCTCCCTATTTGACTTTAAAGAATAAATATTGAGTAAAGACAGTACTTCAAAGAAATGAGCAGTCTTTTATACATCTGGCTATACTGACCCCCCAGTTCTAGAGCATTAATTGGCAACATATACCAAAGCTATAAAATTGAACATGAACTTTATATCAATATTCTTTTATTTATTCTCACAAGTCACTGACCTAAATATGTTGGTAAAATTTTTAAGCTCTTAATACTGATAATTTTGGTTTTGCTATATGGTTTCATATTCTTCTTGATATGAGCTCTTAAATATTGTAGCTTAGTTCAGTTTTTATTCCTTTTGTACAATGAATGCTTCTACGTGGCTATGGAAATACTTAAGGAATATGAACATTTGTTGTTCTTATAATCCTTATTGTAAGGATTATGAGTACCGTGGTTGTGATCACTGAATTTAACTTGGGGAGACAAAGCTAAAAGAAAGTTTCCTATGTAATGTTGATCATTATGGCTTATATCAAGTCAAATTCTGGGGAAATATTCAGAGATGGATAGTATGTGACTGGTACTTTTTAGATCCCTGAATCGTGGATACCAAAATGTCATGTATTTGTGGCATATATTTTTAAAAACATATATATCATATATATAAATTCATGTTAAAAAGCAAAGGATTTGAAAAGATGAATAAAAAATTCAAAAAATCCTTTGATTTAGAAGTTCTCCTTACCAATAAATTCCGTATATATTTAGAAGATAAATAAATAATTTATATTTTATATATATATATATAAAATACTTTGCATTTTTTACATAACATTTCAGATTAAGTGTACAGCAAATTGTTTTCTAACTAGGAAACAAAGGTTCAAGATCACAAAACTCACTGCTACCGCGGCAATTTCCTCAATAAAGAATGCAGGTTGAATTTCTACTGCATGAAATTCTGAAAATATAGGAGCTTGGTTTTAGAAAAGGATGCCAAAAACTAAAATAATGGGTACAGTGAAGTAGAAAAGCCATAGTCCTGTTTAAAAAAATTACCCAAGAAATTAAGCCATCCTTAATACATATAAATGAGGATATCAACTAGATGTTTTAAGAAAGAAATAAAATAATTTGATAAAAGTGGCTCACACAAACTTTGTGCAAAAATGATAATAGGAATTGTGATCCTGGTAGAGAACTCAATTGCTTAAAAATAAATACATTGAATAATTGGAGTAATGGTGATAAAATTTAGTATGCTTCCTCTTTAAATTCCATGCACATCTTTAACAGTTTTTGTCAGAACCACTGAAACCTCCAAATCAAGCCAAATGCAACGTCATATCTTAGTGCATTCTGCCATTATCCATCTATATACTACCTGAATTTAATAATTTAGATTTTTTTTCAAAAATCATAATTTAAGTGGGCTGACTTAAAAAAATCCTATTATTTGGCATCTTGAGTAACAACCACATACATATTGATAAGGATCTATGAATCAAATCCTCAACGAATATGACATAACCTAGAAAATGGTTTCAATTTGCATTAATCTCAAACTTGAGATATTAAAATTATTTATCCATGTACTTACCACTTACTTTGTTGTTCTGACAATAGTGAAAACTTGACTATCTGTATCTGCTGTCTGATTTATGTTCTCATCACTGATTGCCTGGATGGTTACAAAACTCCCTCTTTTCCCTCCACCCCAACACATGCTATCACTTTGAGATTTGGATAGAGTTGGTAAAAATGTGGGCATTTGAAATAGGCTGTCCCAACTTCTGGTTTCTGCTTCAGTGTATAAAGAACTCGGAAGTTGTTACTCCCAAACTTAAAATAAACAAAAGGCTGAACAAATTAATATTCAATTCTTAAATCCACCAGAGAACTGAGGTGACAGATAAACAAATGTCCTGAAAACTGAAAAAACTCAAATACAGAGAATCACAGCATACTTGGAATAGAAGCCACTAGGGTCAGTAATGGGTAAGAACAATCAGTAATTGACTGATACACGGAGGCCGGAGGCTGAGCCTGAACTAGCTTGAGAGTTAAAAACTCCTGGAGGAACAGGCATTTGGTTGCTTCCACATTTTCATGGGTGTTATTTCTAATAGCCCATCAGCTTCTCATTTTGATGACTAGAGAAAAATTGCTTCTTGCTTTTAGTAGGTAGAGGAGAAAAGTAACCATATTGGTGTATGCCCAGAACATTCTGTTCTCAGTAGCAAATTCCTGCTCTCAGGGGAAGCTGCTTTACCAGAATCGAATATATTGTAAGAAAAGGGCAATTATATAACTTGAGCCTTTCTACCCTCTCTGCCACACATATGTAGAGGAAAAAGTGGTAAGAAACTCTTGCCCATTAAAAACTAAAATTTAATCATGTGGTTATAGAATTCTTCCTCTCCCTAATACTTTGACACCTTATCAACAGTACTCCAGTATAACAATGGATTACAACTGGGAGAGCTGTTAGAAACAGACCTTATTTAAGAAGCTTCTAAAGAGACCCAAAGGCAACAATGGAACCATAAATAAAGACATTAAAGGAAATGAAGCCTCTGACACCTACAGCCACAATAAACACAGCCTAACTCAATATCAATATATTTATATGTTGAAAATAAATATAAAACCTCACATTAAAAACATTTATCTCCTTTTCTATTAACCAATACTATGTCCAACTTTCAACAAAAAATTACAAGGCATGGCAAAATTCAAGGAAAACAAAGTCAAAAGAGATAAAGCAAGCATTAGAAAGAAATACACTAGTATGTGGCAGAGATTTTGAAGTTATCAGACCTGGAATTTAAAATAACTATGATAACAGCTATACTCTCTACTGCAAATAGTAGATGACATTTAAGAACAGATGTGCAGTGTAAGCAGGGTAAAGGAAACTTTGAGAACAAATCAAAAGGGAAAGCTAGAAAATAAACACCATAAAAGAAATGAAGAATTGATTTGATTGGCTCCTCAGCAGACAGGACACAGTTGTGGAAAAATCAGTGAATTTGAAGATATGTCAATAAAAGTGTACAAAACTGACAGGCAAGAATAAAAATAAGAATGAAATATCAAGTATGGAATATTCAACAAGTATGAGAAAAATTACAAAATGAGTAATGTATGCATAATATAAATACTAAAAGGAAAAGAGAGACTGGAGTAACAAATATTTGCAGTAATAATTGTTGAGAATATTCCCAAATTGTAAACCCCAATACTAAGCTACAAATTCAGGAACTTAGACAACACGAAGCAGAATTAAAACCAAAAATCTACACTAGGCATATCATAATCAAACTTTAGAAAAACCAAAGACAAAAAGAAAATCTTGAAAGAAGCTGGTGATCAGGGAGAGATCTTGCCTACAGAGGACAATAATAATTACACTGGAATTCTTTTTAAAGTCATGCAAGCAAAAAGAGAGTGGAATAAACTACAGTGTTGAAAGAAGAAAACTTACCAATTTAGGATTTTCTATGCAGTGAAATTATCCTTCAAATGTAAAAGAGAAAAATACTTTCTCAGACAAGCAATAGACCAGCCTTGCAAGAAATGTTAAAATACTTTCTTCATAGAGCAGGAAAATAATATGTCAGAAACTCATATCTACATAAAAAAGAGAGCATTAGAGAAGGAATAAATACAAGTAAGATACATTTAAAATTTTTCTTCTAAGTTGCTCAAATAGATAAAAATTCAAAATGATAATAAAACAATGTATTAAGTGATTATAACTTATAGATAAGTGAAATGAATGACACCTAGTGAGTAAGGTATGGAAACATTCAGCTATAAGCTACCTATGCTCCCTGTGAAGGGATATAGTGTTACTGGAAAGTGGGTTTAGATTAGTTGCAGATATGTATTGCAATATTTAGAAGCAATCATTAAAATTATATTGATAAATATATTTGATGTGCTAAGAGAGGAGAGAAAATAAAATCATATAAAATACTCATTTAAAACAAGAGAAAAAAACAAAAAGAACAAATTCAATGGATAGAAAATGGTTATAAACATGGTGGATAGTAATCCAACAAATCAATAATCGCTTTATTTTTTTTTTCTTTTTTCAAATTTTTATTTAATACTAGTTAGTTAACATATAGTGTAATATTGGTTTCAGGAGTAGAATGTAGAGATTCATCACTTACATATAACACCGAATGTTCAACACAACAAATGCCCTCTTTAATACCCATCTCCCATTTAGCCCATCCCCTGCCGATGTCCCCTCCATCAAACCTTAGTTTGTTCTCTATAGTTAAGAGTCTCTTATGGTTTACCTCTCTCTCTCTTTCTCTCTGTTTTCCCTTTCCCCAACCCTACGTTCATCTATTTTGTTTCTTAAATTCCACATAGGAGTGAAATATGGTATTCATCTTTCTCTGACTTATTTTGCTTAGCATAATACACTCTAGCTCCAACCAGGTTGTTGTGAATGGCAAGATTTCATTCTTTTTGATGGCTGAGTAATATTCCGTGTATATATACCTCTTCATTAACCATTCATCAGTTGATGGACATTTAGGCTCTTTCCATTATTTGGCTATTATTGATAATGCTGCTACAAACATCAGGGTGAATGTGCCCCTTTGAATCAGTATTTTTGTATCCTTTGGATAAATACCTAGTAGTACAATTGTTGGGTCACAGGGTAGTTGTATTTTTAACTTTTTGAGGAACTTCCATATTGCTTTCCAGAGTGGCTGCACCAGTTTGCATTCCCACCAACAGTGCAAGAGGGCTTCCCTTTCTCTGCATCCTTGCCAACACCTGCTGTTTCCTGTGTTGTTAATTTTTGTCATTCTGATAGGTGTGAGGTGGTATCTCATTGTGGTTTTGATTTCTATTTTCCCGATGATGAGTGATGTTGAGCATCTTTTCATGTGTCTATCTGCCATCTGGATGTCTTCTTTGTAAAACTGTCTATTCGTGTCTTCTGCCCATTTCTTAACTGGACTATTTGTTTTTTGGGTATTGAGTTTGCTAAATTCTTTATAGATTTTAGATACTAAACTTTCATCAGATATGTCATTTACAGATATCTTCTCCCATTTCATAGGCTGACTTTTAGTTTTGTTGGTCGTTTCCTTTGTTGTGCAGAAGCTTTTTATCTTGATGAGTCCCAGTAGTTCATTTTTGCTTTTGTTTACCTTTGCCTCTAGAGATGTGTCTAGTAAGAGACTGCTACAGCCAAGGTCACAGAGGTTGCTGCCTGTGTTCTCCTCTAAGATTTTGAAGGTTTCCTGCCTCACATTTAGGTCCTTAATGCATTTTGAATTTATTTTTGTGTATGATATAAGAAAGTGGTCCAGTTTCATTCTTTTGCATGTTGCTGTCTAGTTTCCCCAACAACATTTGTTGAAGAGACTGTCCTTTTTCCATTGGATATTCTTTCCTGCTTTGTCAAGGATTAGTTGACCATAGAGTTGAGGGTCCATTTCTGGGTTCTCTATTCTGTTCCACTGATCTATGCGTCTATTTTTGTGGCAGTACCATACTATGTTGATGACTACAGCTTTGTAATATAGTTTGAAAACTGGAATTGTGATGCCTCCTGCTTTGCTTTTCTTTTTCAAGATTGTGTTTGAGGGACAAGGCAAACATAATGTCCTCTTAGTGCTCTGTCATCTTAACTCCTCCAGCTCAAAAATCACTTTAAATGTAAATTCACCAGTTAAAAAAAAATTAAATTAAAAAAAAAAAGTGGACAAAAAAACAAGACCCAACTATAGGACAGCCACTTAATTTTTTAAAAAATTTTATTTAAATTCCGGCTAGTTACCATAAAGTATAATATTCGTTTCAGGTATACAATATAGTGATTCATAAATTCCGTACAACACCCAGTTCTCATCACAACAAATGCACTCCCTAATCCCCATCACCTATTTAACCCATTACTCCCAATTCCCTTTGGTAACTATCAGTTTGTTCTCTATAGTTAAAAGAGTATAGGACACCCACTTTAAATATAAAGACACACACACATTAAAAGTGATATAAGAGACAAATATATGCCATTCTAATATTAACCATAAGAAATCTGAAGTTAGCTATTTTAATTCCAGACAAAGCAGGGAGACTTCAGAAAAGCAAAAATTATCAGGGACAAAGAGGAATATTACATAATCAGAATTTTGTAAGGACATACCAGTCCTTAATGTGTATGCCTCTAACAACAGAGCATGAGAATACGTGAGACAAAAACTGATAGAGTTGTGTTGTGATCTAAACTGCCCCCTCATTTATATGTTGAAATCCTACCCCCAATACCTTAGAATGTAACAATACATTTGAAGATAAGGTCTTCAGAATTGCTAAGTTATAATGCAGTCATTAGCGTGGGCTCTAATCCAATAGAACTGATGCCTCTATAGGAAGAGGAGATTAGGACATGGACACACACAGAGGAAAGGCTCTAATCCAATAGAACTGATGCCTCTATAGGAAGAGGAGATTAGGACATGGACACACACAGAGGAAAGGCCGTGTGAAGACACAGGGAGAAGACAGCCACCTGTATGTCAAGGACATAGGCCACAGGAAAACAACAAACAAACAAAACAAACTAACTAACAAATAAACAAGGCTGCCGATACCTTGATCTCAGAGTTTCAGTCCCAGGATTGTGAGAAAGTAAATTTCCTCTATGGTACTTTGTTATGCGAGCACAAACAAATTAATGCAAACTGCAAGGAGAAACAGTTAAATCCACTACTATAGCTGGAGACTTTAACAGCCTTCTTTCAGTAATTGACAGATTCAGGAGGCAGAAAAATCAGTGAAGATACAGTTGAACTGAACAGCACCATCAATCAACTGTCCTAATTGACATTTATAAATATTTCATCCAACAACAGCAGAACACACATTCTTTTCAGGCTCATGTGAAACATTCACCAGGATAAACTACATTCTGGACTTCAAATACATCTTAACAAATTAAAAAAAAATAGAAACCATACCAAGAATACTCTCAGAACACAGTGGAATTAAATTTGAAATAAATAGCAGAAAGATACCTGGAAAATCCTAAAATATTTGGAGAATAAGCAACACACTTCTAAATAGCATATAGATAAAAGAAGTTTGAAGAGAAACTAAGAAATAGACAGTCGTGAATCCAGACCACCAGTTTTACTAAGTATGGCCTGGAAATTTTACGTAAATTAGTGGATCCTTAGTTTCCATAACTGAAGAAAGAAACGACATTTTTCTTTCAGGTTGGGAGAAGTGATTAGAGATAATGAACTTAATTCAACTTAAAGTTTGGATTCTTTTTAGATAGCCAATCAATGACAGCTTTTATTAATGTAACACCTTAAACATATTATTTACTTATTCTTGTACATAACCGAGAAGGGGGTCATGAGAACCCCCAATTTGTGGCCAAGTCAGACAAAAATGTAGGTAATCTGGGATTCACTATTTGCGATAAGTATCTAAAGCAGGAGCCAGTCTGTGCCAACACTGCATAGTTAGTGCCGTAATTGAATTGTAGGACACTTTGTTGGTGTCTGGAGAGTTATTTGGTTGCTTGGTGTGGAAAATTGTTGGCATTTGGTGTCAGAAGTGAAGTATTGAGTACAGAATAAAACAAACACAGGTGTTTTTCCTTTTAGTGACACAGTGATTAACAATAATAGGCACTCAATAAACGTCAAAGGGATGTTGAATTATAAATTAAAAATATATTTCTTGTATCCAAAGTTTCTGTGAAAGTGAAAATTTTGAAAGAAAAATATTTCTATTGAGTTTCATAATACGACAATGGAAGAAAGTCATTATCCAATTTAGCAACATAATAAACGCTTCATCCCATCCATTCATTCATGCCCTATTTTAAGCACTGAGAGATAGAGCAATGAACAAAATACTGAAATTCCTGCCCTCATGGAGCTTATATTCTCATATATATGGACACACAGCTAATAAGTCTGTAAATGACATAAAGTTAAGTGGTTTCATGTGCTATTGAAATGTTAATACCTAAAAGAATCCTTGCCTAATCCTTAGACTGAGGTCTCTATTATATGCTGTCAAATAATACTGCATAGCTTTTCTTCCTAGCTTTTACCAAATTACATTTTAATTGTGTAATTATTTTAATTTATGCCTCACCCATTAAAATTTAGACCCCATGAGAGAGGAAGTCAAGAATGTCACTTAAAAAATAGTTTATGCAATGTCTCTTTTACAGTAACAACCACAGAAACATTCACTCAAGAAGTGAATGAATGAAAGAATGAATGAAATGTGGCTCTATTTAGTCTTCAATTCTGCGAGCTTCGAATAATTAATGAAGGATTGTATACGGTAAAGCCAAGACTAAGAACAATTACATAATTTGTTCAAACATTTGTATGATAACATTAACAAGAAAACTTGGCTCTTCTGAATATAAATACAATTAATTTTTCCCATACCACTTAGACAAGCTGTGTTAAAGAAATGCCAAAATTTAAATCAAATTCTAGCAAGCTATGTATATTATATTGCAGGTAAAGCAGTAGAAAATCAATGAACTGCATTAAAAATCACTGCTCTTAGGATGCCTGGGTGGCTCCGTTGGATAAATGTCCAACTCTTGATTTCAACTCAGGTCATGATCTCAGGGTGGTGAGACCCAGCCCTGTGTTGGGTTCCACACTTAGCAGGGAGTCTGCTTGAGATTCTCTCTCTCTCTTCCTCTGCCCCTCCCCCTACTCCAGTGCAGCAGGCACACACACACACTCTCTCTCTAAAATCAATCAATCAATCAACCTTAAAACAATCTCTGTTCTTACAAGAGTATAACATACTATCAGCAACCTCACTAAAGACTCTATCAGTAACCTCACTAAAGACTCTATCAGTATTTTTTAAAGTATATTGTTTCGATAATAATAGTATCTTAAACACATCAATAGGTTTGGAAATATTTAACCAGAAAAGGACACTTCAGTTCCTCCCCCCTTTCCCCCCAAGAAAAACAGTGAAGAAGTGTACAAATGCTAAAGTAACTTTGAATTTTGAGTTCCATGTAAGATGCGAGGTAATGCTATTCTGATAATCTTATGTATATAACCTTAAGCAGATGAGACACAGTCCAGGAGAGTTAATCATTCCTCAGTTTCCATTGCCTGAATTTATGCTTTTACTTTCTGCTTGCTATCATCACAGGATGCCAGTCTCTACATTTTTCTCTTGTATATTGTTTGGTCTATTTTTAATCTGGTCTTTTGCTGCCTCAAGTTTATATCTTTATGCATATAAAGAATGAAAATAGCTGAATATATTTATTATTTCTATAGATTGAAAATATGCCAATTAATTTCAGTAATATTAAGCCCAGATCTATTGGTTAGTCCAGCATTTACCAAAAACATTCCTTATCTAAGAAGTATAGTAAGCATACCATCAATATTCATACAAATATGAAGAAAAAGTCATTTTGAACTTACATGAGGAATTGGGGATTATTTTTGGTGATATCTGGTATAATATTTTCGGTAATTATGGTCACTAGCATTTATGAAATATAAATCAATAGAAATGCAATTATTTCCTCTGAAAAATTTGCAAAGCAGAAATGACTGTTTTGTCTGTTTCATTCCACCAGAGTGTAAACTAAGGGAGAGAAGGATATTTTCTGTTTAATTTATTCTTCTAGCATTGAGAACAATCCCAAGCTTGTAAGAGTTACTACATTTTTTTGTTCTTCCTAATGAAAGATGACTTCCTATAGCTTAGTAAGATGATGAATCATTTGTTTAGCCATTGTTTTAGCTAAAACAAACAAAATAATGATAGATGCATTATTCAGAATGCATCATCTTATTGAATTAAGAAGTGAAATTTTGTAAACCCACATTTCAATTCGTCAAAACTGAAGGAAACAACGTGACTGTGTGTTTTGTCAAGCTAAAATACAAGCATTTACGTTCACCTGCCTGCTAATGAGGTGCCCTGGAAGGAAAGCAGCAGGTGGCAGGATGTGTATTAACCAGGGAACTGATAAAAGAAAAGCAACTTTAATTTTTTAATTAGATTGAAGTGAAGGTATAGACTTAGATTAATTTATAATATACTCTATTCTTTGTCATGAGTGACACATTTTTTATTGTTGTTCTGTATGCCGACAATTCAATTTAAAGAAATAAAGGCTCTAGTTGTCATTGTCTTACAATTGAGCTTTTTACCAATCTGAAAAGTAACCTTTTTGTTTGAACATTATGTCTTGAGAAATGTTATTTATATAACTGTGAAATATCATTAAATTTGGCTAGTGTAGGAAAGAAAGAATTCTCATTAACTGTGTCTAGTGGTGGGTTTCCTGTGAAGCTGAGGGTTGGGCCCTTCACTTGCTTGAACCTCATCCAAGGTCCTGAGAAGGGCCCTGCTGATATGTCTACATGGCCATCTGCTTTGGAGAGGTAGAGAAAAAGGTATTTCCTTTTAAACTTGTAGATTTAACATTTTTGCAGTAATAATCTGATAACATCTATATGGTAAAAATATTTCCAAGAACACTTCTATGACATTACAATTATCATGAAATTTCCACTATCACTGGTGTGTGTGTATTTAAAGCTTTTACATGTATTTAATATATAGGTTGGCTTTGCATGTCATATCATATAATACGCACAGAATCATATGTGTGTGTTTCATATAAAAATACCTATAGAAGTTATCTTCTATTACCTTTATTGTAGATCTTGTCCAACTGTGTTGGATACCACACTTTGGAGACTCCTGCCATTTTTCATTTGCTCCTCATGGGCTTTAAATAAGATTCATATAATTTTCAAAGTTGAAAATATCTGCACAAGTCTAGTTGTACAAGCTTGAGTTTTCAATTTTTCACAGGAATTTTTTTTCTCTATCTATCTAGAATCCTTGGCAGAGATGGGTTTTTCCTTTTCTCTGTGTTATTACTGAAGATTTTTCACTTTCAAATCACTTTCTTTTGCTGAGAAAGAAGCCTCTCAGAATATCAGCTTAAGAAAAATCCTTACTTCCTCTTCCCTGCTTCACATGGGACACAGTCAGGTTTCTTACTCTTGCATGACAAGGCCAATCCCAGTATCTGTCTATTAGGGTCAATTTTGTTTGAATTTGCCTTCTGATAATTGATGGAATTCAAACAACAGGATATAAATGCAAACTTAAAATTCACTTTCTATTTGGCAAAAAAATCTCCCCAAATTGCGAGACTGTGCAGGTGTAAATATGTATTCACACACACATACACAATATTATTACTTTTCTTTTTATATTATACTTAATAGACTAGAGTAATAATGATTTATTACATATGTTCTGGTCTTTTTATTTTTATTTTTTTAAAGGTTGTGTTTATTTATTTGACAGAGAGAGAGAGAGACAGCACAATCAGGGGGAGCGGCAGGCAGAGGGAGAGGGAGAAGCAGGCTCGCCGCTGAGCAGGGAGCATGGGGGGGTGGGGAGTGGGGCTGCCGGGCTCAATCCCAGGAGTCTGGGATCATGACCTGAGACAAAGGCAGATGCTTAGCCTAGCTTAGACTACTGAGCCACCTAGACACCCCCTGGTCTTTTTAAAGCAAACTTTCTTAGATGCAAGAAACATTTGTATGTGTGTCTGATGCATACTTTTTCAATGTTGTATTTGCAAACATGATCAAAGTTTTTAGACTTTTGAAAATAAAGAGCAGACTTTGGGTTGTTTTGGATCAAAGATTTGATTTGCATTTAACTGTAAGCTATTTTTCCATCCTTTATACAAACATTGATTAGAATTTCAAATGAAAGTGAAGAGAAAAAAAGAACAAAATCCATAATGTCTCTTTCAGTTAAGTTACAATACTAGAAAAAAAATATCTATTTACTAGTGGCATTACAAGTAAAAACATCTGTGATAAGGTATATTATTATGGTTGATTGAGCCTAACAATATGAAGAACACTATTTATAGAATGAAAATAAAGTTTAACTATGTGTTTCTGAGCTCCAAAAATGCTACCTTCAAGTATTAATATTTATCTTTAAAAATTACTTTTTACTTTTTATGAAAATAATTAATATTCATCTGTAACCTAGAAGTTTGTAGAATTATTTAATAAGCTTAAAATTCATGAAGTTTCCTTGAATAATGACTCTTCATAAAAAGGCTATGCGAAGGTTGAAAACAGCAAAGATTCAAGAATACGTGGAGAAGAATTCTAAGTGCGGTAAGTACTTTGTTAAGTAGAAATAGTTCTTGGCAAAATAAGAATGACTTGATCTCATCTGTCATTCCATATTTATTTATTTATTTATTTATTTATTTATTTTACTGTTTTCCAAGTTAATTGGTGCTCAGACTGACTTTGTACTTTGAGTTGCCTGTTATAATGTACAGAATATCCTAGTCACCTAATTCCTCTTATTATTACCTCCACCGCACTTTGTCCTAGGTCACATTCCTTCAGGCCTTCTTGAATAGCAGGCTGCTTAATCTGGTAAAAGTGACCAAATGACGGAGCTATTCTTAACAAACATGACATCCACTTTTTTAAATATAAACTTCAGGTTGTATAAACTGGATGATAGAAGTTAGTTTGGGATTTAAAGGAAAGGGGTAACAGAATGAAAGTATTCAGAAAGGAAGATACTGTTAAATTCTGGACGTTGCAAGATAGGTCATTAACAGTTCACCTACCCTGACTATCAGCTTTATCAAAAACATTCTATATTTTCTTGAGTTGTAAAAGAATAATTTTAGTTTACTATATATTACCAATAAGAGAAAATCTAAGCCCAGCTCTCTCTAGTAATGATGAATATTTTTTCATATTAAAAATCATCAAATATTCAAGGGTTAGTATTTTGAGACACACCTATTTCTAAATTGATCAGTGGCAAGGGGAATGGGATGACATAAATGCCTGTCCAGTCATGATTCACTTTTTACAGCTGTGTTTGAGACTCATCTCCTCTGAATTCCATAACAGATATCTGAACAAAATTGGGATTACTTTACTTAAAAGGATAAGGAGAACAGATCAATTGCTGGCTTAGCAACTATGATCTAAAGGAACCTCTGGTTCTGTTATCCTTCCCCCTAAGACTAAAAATACAAGCAGATAAGCCAACAGAACAGTTACGTTTACAATTTTTATAGCTATTCTTCACTTTTAGCCAGTCCTCTGCACATTAAATAGTAAAAACTATGAAACAAAATATATCTGTCCATCTGTCCAGGCACGTCAGAAAACATGTAAATTCAACTAAATCTTATGAGTGATATGATGATAGATAGTTTCTTTGGCTATGGTTCTATGTTTATTATAGGGTGAACCAATTGTTTCATACATGATACATAGAGGCCTCATTCTGGATAAAATTATGACAAAATCACAATGTCCTACATTATCAACTAGATATTCCTTCCCCTTTTCTCTTTCTTTCACCTTAATTATCAAACAAAACTATAGTGAATAAAATCTACATTCACGCCATTATCTCTAAGATTTTAATTAATTTTTAATTCAATAAAAATTAATTCACATGTGCTGTGTTCAAGTTTCCATGCTACGTAGGTACCATGGGAAATATGGATTAAATGAGTCACAATTGGGATTTTTCAATATATAACTGTCAGATATACGGCACTGAAATGGAGACATGTACACATATGAATAAATGTAAATGCAAGCACTTTGTGACATATGCTGCAATAAAAGTTGAGATATGTACAAAGGAAAACCTTAGCAATTTTAACAAAGGGATTTAAGAATTCCTAGTGGAAAATACATAAATTTATTTTACAATTTTAATTTAATAATTTTACAACTTTAAAGTTAAGACAGTGATAGATATATTAGTGAGAATTTTATACATTTTTAAATAGCTGTAGGCGTATTAATCATACATTGTGTTAATATAACTACATACGTGTGATACTGTCAAGAAGACCTTGAACCCAGACAGCATATTCTCCTTGTCTAATTTTCTCATTATAATGTATACAAATGTCATTCTGAAATAATTTAAAAGGTTAGCACACTTAGATCACTCTTCATTAATTCAGTTAGTACTCTTTCTTAGTTTGATAAATTTCCTACACTCTTATAAGATTGGTGGGTGCAAAGGGAGGGGCAGTTGGAGATCTCAGGACTCTAGGCTTAGGGCTTAGGTGAAAAATGGGCTTATGTGAAAAAAATTAAGATGAAGATAAGAAACTTCTCTGATATACAGGTAGGTAAAAAGTGGCAAAACATGCTGATGTATTGGAATTCAAAGATTAAGGAAGAAAAAATAATAATAATTCAGCCCAGAGTTTTAGATCAGCAACTGAGTGGATGGTGGGACCACTTTACTGAATTTGGAAAATAAGTGAGGAGTTGTATTTATTGAATATGACAAATAGTTCCATAAAATGTCTAATGTTTAGAGAACTTCAGTATAAAAATGTAAATTCAATAACCTTCTTTTTCCATTATATGTAAAGCCAGGGGACTGAATCAGATCATTTAGAGGAAAAGTATCAAAAGACAAAATTAGGAAACCAGGAAACAAACTCTAGGGAGAAACAATACGGAGAGGTTGGGTGGAAGATCTTGAAAATGAGCAGATTAAGGTTATGTAGAAGCCAGGAGGAAAGACAGTTTCAAAGAGTAGACAGCTTTCAACTCTGTAAAATGCTGCTTTGTAATGAATAAAATGAAGGCATAAAAAACTGCTAAGACTAAAAAGAAAAGAGAAAGGAGAGAAGACACTAGTAAAATACAAAATTCTAAACAAAATAAGACTACACGTAAAATGATTAAAAGTGATAAACAAACATATGGAAAAACTGCAAGAAAATAAAATGTCACAGGGGGTGTAAGAGGAAACAGCAAACTAGAATACATCTATAACTATTCATGAAAATAAAGATCTAATCAAAGATCACAATCTCAAGTAAACTCTAGGTAAATTTTACTAAATTTTCATTAAACTGAAAATCTGTTTTATATGAGTTGTTTGTAAAGATAGAAAAACAAGAAAAGCTGTCAGTCATTTTAGGAGGTTAGGATAGCTATGATTCCAAAATCAGTCAAAAGTAATACAAACCATGGTGATTATAGATTCACTTAATGTATGACCAGAGATTCAAAAGCCTAAGAATAGCATATTCCCCAATTTAATACTGTATTAAAATATCTATATAATGATTAAGTTAGTTTATGAGTTTAAGAATTCAACATCACAAATCAATCATTATAGATTCATTCCTCATATTAATATACCAAAGAAGAAAACTCAAATAATTTTAACAGCTGTCAAAAAAAGCATTTTATAATGTTAAATATCGATTCGTAATAAAGGATTCAAGGTAACTTCATAAAGACTATAAACCAAAAAAATTATAGTAAACTCTTTGGAGATACTTCACCAGAGTATTGCGTATATGTATACATATGTGTATATGTAAGGAATTCAGGTTTCTTTAAATGCTCTATCTGGACCATTTTTGGAGGTTGTGATTGCAGCAAGCAATCTTGAGGGCTGGGATAAGGTCTCTCTTTCTTACTTAGTTCCTTTAAAATGGTCGGTTCCCCAAGCTCAGTCTTCCTCTATTGTAAAGCAATCCACAGTTAATAGTTGTCATCAGCCTTTCTCTGTTGCTCTGTGAAAACTAGACTCAGAAAACCAGTGCAAATGTATTAATATTCTTGCTACTGATATTGCTGTGAGTGCCTCTGATCGAGAAGCATTGGGTCTTCTGTCAGCATCAATGGGACTGTGGCAAATTACCTTGTTAGCCTGCAAGTAGAGTAACAATTGCATACTCTGCCTAATTGCTGACATAAGTATTATGCTTGGTATAGAATATTACAATAACTTATTTTAACTCCTCACAATGCAATAAAAATATGAAGAAGTAATCGTGGGTTTAGTTTTAAAAAGGAAAAATCATAATATCATTACTTGGAGATGTGATAATCAACTACTTAGAAAACCTAACAAAACAAACCATTTGAATTGAAAAGATCACATATACAAATCATCAATAAATAAGCTATAACTCACACCTTAAACAGCAAAAATTCTAAAATGCATGTGTAATTTAAAACTCATGAATAAAATAGCATTTAAAAAAGAGCATTTTCCTACCTATATTTAGTAAAATTCTGTAGTAATAATGAGCACTAGATCACAGTACATAAATATGCCCACTTATAAAGGATGAGTTATAAATGGTGAGAAGTGGCACCACAAATAATTAATGGCAAATGAATTGTTTAGTACATAGTGATTAATAAGTCATCTCATGGTATGGAGTAAACTAAACCATGTCCTACTTTAAAACATATACAGGGGCGCCTGGGTGGCACAGCAGTTAAGCGTCTGCCTTCGGCTCAGGGCGTGATCCCGGTGTTATGGGATTGAGCCCCACATCAGGGCTCCTCTGCTATGAGCCTGCTTCTTCCTCTCCCACTCCCCCTGCTTGTGTTCCCTCTCTCGCTGGC
The DNA here is from genome assembly GCF_002007445.2 of Ailuropoda melanoleuca. Taxonomy (NCBI): domain Eukaryota; kingdom Metazoa; phylum Chordata; class Mammalia; order Carnivora; family Ursidae; genus Ailuropoda; species Ailuropoda melanoleuca. Next base: position 97,346,842 of record NC_048218.1, read on the forward strand.
TGTCTCTATCTCTATTGAATAAACAAATAAAATCTTTAAAAAAAAAAAAAAACTTGTACAGAGGTGATTTTCAATGGGTTCCAAACCTAAATGTGGAAGGTCTATATTTAACCCTAAAAGAGTAAATTTGTAGAGAATATACTATAATTTGAGGGTGAAAAAAACTTCCTAAATAACAAACTTTTGGGGCATCTGGGTGTCTCAGTTGATTGAGTGTCCAACTCTTGGCTTTGGCTTAGGTCATGATCTCAGGGTGGTGAGATGGAGTGAGCCCCCACAAGGGGCTCAACACTCAGTGGGGAGTTTGCTTGAGATTCTCTACCTCTCCCTCTGTCCCCTGCTTGTGCATGCTCTCTCTCTCTTGAATAAATAAATAAATCTTAAAAAAATAATAATCACCTTTTACTTCCCTATACATTTTTTAAAAGACTTCATTTATTTATTTGAGAGAGAAAGAGAGCGCAAGAGGGGAGAGGACAGAGGGACAGGAAGAAGCAGACTCCTATGGAGCAGGGAGCCCTACATGGGGCTTGATCCAGGATCCTGAGATCATGACCTGAGCTGAAGGCAGACCCTTAACTGACTGAGCTACCTAGGCACGCTCCCCCCCCCCTTATAAATTGTAAGATATATTTGATTCCTTGGAAAATGTTGCAGAAATTTTGATTGGAATTATTACAGTCATAGGTTTAAGGGAGAATTGATAATTTTGTAGGATTAACATGTCCTATGTAAGAAAATATCTCCACTTGTTCAAGTTTTTGTATGAATTGGAATCATTTCATAACTTTTTGCTAAAGATACTGTGTTTTATAATTTGTTTTTAAATTCCTAGAGTCTTTGAGTGATAAATCTGTAGCAATTCCAGCCAGGTTTGAATCCACACCGTAACTTATTAGCTATTTGTCTTTGCTTAAACTCTTTGAGCCTTTGTCTTCTCAAGTTTAAAATAATGATTATAATAGCCTTTAACACCTTAGGATTATCATGAGGGTAAAATTTACTAATAAATATAAAATACTTATATAAGTGTCTAATATATGTTAAGTGTTAAAGTTATAATCATGATTGTTAATACGTTTATTTAGAAAGTCACCATAACAAAAATGATATATTTGATTATATTAATATTAGAGACTGAAAATGATACACACATATAACAAATAAGAGACAATCAAGGACATTTTATTCTATAAAACCAGCAAAGTTTTATTAACTAAAAATGCAAAGATCTCCTGCAATTCAACAAGAAAATAAAGGAAAACACAAAAATTGGGCATAGATAAGGTCACAGAAGGGGAAATATGAATGGCTAAATGGTGAAGAGTTGCTCAACTTGCATAGTAATTAGAAATGAAAGAGGGTGGAGGGAGGAAAAAGAAAGAGACAGAGAGAGAGATTGAGAGAGGGAGAAGAGAGAGAAGGGTAGAGGGAGAAAGAAAAAGAGAGAAAAAAGTGACTTCCCAGCTGTCTAAGTAGCAAAAAAATTAGAAAGTCAAATAAGGCAAAATATCCATTAGTAAAGGAGGAGGTAAGAACTATCATGAGCTATGTACTTTTTGGGGAAGTGTAACCAATATGGCAATTCTGACAAACAATTTGGCAGTTCACAGTAGAAGTAATTACTAATTAGTAACTACAAGTAATACTCTTCAGTATACACTCAGAAAACCTTCATGATGTTCCATTTCAGAGTATTTGTGATGTTGTTTTTCCTGTACTTTCACGTGAGCATGGAAATGGAGGCAACCTTTGTGACCATCCTACAGGACTGGTGAAGTGAAATGTGAAGATGACAACGTGGACTGCAGTGCAGTTAGTCACAGCAAATGAAATGTACATATGCCAACATGTTTAGAACTTTAAAAATACAAAGTACAAAAATTAAGAAATAGAATGAAATCTATAGCATGCTACTATTATTCAGTTAAAACATGTTTACAAAGCAGGTTGCACATCCACATAAGGACATTCAAAGCCAATACACTGGGTGTATTCAGTTGGCATGGCTGAAGAGAAAAAGGGGAAAGAGTATGAAGCTCGAGAGTGAACCAGCACAGTCCAAGGTTAGTTACATGCCATGTAGTGTGGGGTAAGATGGATAACTTTGGGACAAATTTAAAGTAAGAAATAAAGGTAAAAGGAACGATATCGGTTTAGAAAATGTGGAGGTAACTGAGCTTGAAAACCATAGTTCTATTGAAATGAATGTGAAGCCAGGATAAATCAGGATAGTAAGTAAATGTCCTAGGAATGTGCAGAGAGAATGTGTTGACATTGACGACCTTCGCTGTGTGGGGACTGGAAAACAAAGTAGACTGCTGTTTATATGGGTACAGGGAAGGCTGCTGCAGTTGCTGTATTTGGGGGAACTTAGAACCTTACTTGGGAAACAGCATTTTTTTAATGTTCATGTCGGTAGATAGATACTAATATTTTAAAAAAGAGTGTGTCTGGAGGGGGAATGTGTTTGAAAGTTAATGAAAATGGAATACAGGGTACACTTAAAGGTATTTCCATTTGACAAGAAAAGGGAGACATCCTAAGTTAGAAAAAGGACAGCTTTCAGTATAACTTGGAAGATTTAGTGGTAGAGACATAAGGATTCCATTTTTTGTGTTTTATATTATATCATTTGAATATTAAATCAGCTATTAGCTTTGGTTAGAAGGAAAGAAGTTTGAGTTAGGAAAAGGTAAGATGCAGCAGTTTAAAGAGTAGGAGAGTAAATATACTAAAGGAACCTAGTAGACTTGGCAGGCAATATTCAGATGGTATTTTAACCATCCTGAAAATGAAATCAAGGACATTTTGTAAGAGCAAATATGATGGAAAACCAGAAGGAAAAAAACTAAATGAAATAATGATCATGACAGACCATGGAATCTAACGTAAATAAGAAGGAAGTATAGAGAATAACTTAAAATGATGAGAAACAGGTCAGATCTTCAAAAGATTGTTAGCCACAAAATGATGAGTGATTTTAATTCTGAATACTTGAGCAGGGAAGCTAAATGTCTAAGGGGCTGTTAATACATGGACTTTTTGCATTTGAGACCTTTGAAAAGGGGCAATCTGGGATTATAGTATGGTCCAATGTATGGCTCATGGAAAGGGGACGCTCAGGTAGAATGGGAGAAAATATTATCCAGTCATCCAGGTGCATGTGAATATTATCAAGAATTATGGATGAAATAATGTAGAAACAACAAAAAAGGCAGTCAAGTACTTGATAAACAGGAATGACAAGAATGTTGGTAGATGACATGAAATATAAAATAGTAAGAATGAAAAATCCACGTGATGTGAATGAACCACAGGGAACAAGGTAGACTTGTAAAAGATGGGAACATAAGTGCACAGATTATCTAGAAAATACAGGACAGATTTTTGGATTCTAATGTTACCCGTTTCCTGCAGCATATTTTTCCTTTCCTCAAACTTTATTTATTTATCTTAACTAGTTTTACTAAATTGGTATTGATTTGGTTCAAGTTGCATTTGAAATGATTAATTAATTAGAATGTTATTCACTTTGTCAATATTCAAAATAGCAGGAATAAACATCACATTTTTAAGAATAACTTTTCAAGGCTATCTTCATATGTCCAAAATAACTGTTTCATTTGATTAAGAAACAAATAAAAAACCAAAGCTCTAATTTCTGATTCTGTTAGAGGAAGAGATGTGAATACAAAGTTCATGCAAAGAAGCCCAATATAATACACTGATAGATTGTGGCTGGCAATAGGAATCCAATGGTAGAATTGAAATGTATTAAATGTTGAATAATTAACCAATATTTATGATGACTTTATAAAGGTGGACCACGGTTGGGTTATTCAGTGTTAAGCATCTTACTTCAGAAAGGAGTAAGTTATTAGGAGGGGGTTAGGCCTGAAAAGATTGCTATGAATAACCTGAGAGATCAGGAAGGACAAGGTCTGGACTTCTAACACCAGGAGAAATCAGCGTCTTGTGTGCTGCATATAACTGACAGTATCGGGGTGCTCCACCTAACAGTTCAGCTTTATAAATTAATAAAACTTATCTGCTCTCTCAGAAAAAAAAGTCTCATAAGGGCTTTTAAAAAGAGCATTTTTTGAGCTCTAAAAAATTTTTAAATACAACACAAATAAATAGCTTTGAAATTATTTCATTTGAGAGGAGACATTGACTAATTATGGGTAACCTGACACTCCAATTATAAGTATGACTAGCATCTAATAAAAACTACTATTCATATTGCCTCACACATGAGTTTTTCTAATGTCAAATCATATTCTGTTTTAACTTGTATTCCATCAATTTTTCTCAAATAATGCTGAGACCTTGAAAAAAAAAAAAACTTAGAAGAATTTAGGGGAAAAAGATCCATTTTCACCTTTCATTTCTTCCTGCAACCTAAATTTCACTTATCTTTGTAAAGTGGGAAGGTTATAGTAGTGTATTTCTTACCAGGGATTCTTTATAAAAGTAAATTTCTAAAATCATTTGAGAAATTAGCATGAGAGTACTTTTCAAATTAATTAGGTAGGATTTTAATATTTTCAATCCCCTCTATGCCAAATGTTATGAATTTAAATGCTAACTTGAAAGTCTGGCATTTTATGATTTTAACATTTTGCTTTCTTTCACATAATTTTAGTGTAAAATTATTGCTACAGTTGACATTTTAATTCATGCTAGTAAGTACTGTAGAATTGAGGAATGTGAAAGATATGTGCTCAAACTTAATTTTATAAATATATGTGGGGGTTGCTGATGGTGGCATTTTCCCTGAAAGTTAGGCAGCACTTTGCAATGATAATAATCTACACTGGATAGACACTCTTGTCCAAGCTGTTTGTAACGTCCCAAGGTTCTGGTTAAGAGTGGTCATACCTGAATACATTAGAAAGGATAATCATGAGAAAAAGTAAACTACATGAATATACAATTACAAATCTTAAATTGAGTCATTTCCTTGCTAAGGGGGCCCTTACTGTCTCAACTCGGATGAGATACTGGGTTACAGGTATTGACTGTAAAGGGCATCACTTCACTCGGCAAGAATTAAGTTGAGACACATTTTCCTTGTGATAGTTTCAATCTTATTGTTTTGCTTTGTCTAAAACAAGTCCTGCCAGGCCAAACTCTCCTTTCAGTGTCTTGACCACATTCCTTAGGGGGGAAACTCTCCACACTGGAAATATTGCTAAAGGGATCTCATTCAAACTTCTCTCAGATTGACTTTCTCCAGACTAAAACCCACTCTCCAACCCTGTTCCTAAAAATGTTTCCTAAGAACATTTTCTCTTCTCACATTTTCATACTCTCTGAAATGCTTACTGCAAGGGAGAGTATATTTGGTATCTATCTTTTTCTCAAACGTGTATTTCAGGCCATAATTCTGGTATCATCACTTAGCCACATACCAACTGTAATCTGCTTATACTCTGCTTTCCCAACTCACCTGTCATCCTTGAAAAGAGTCTTGGGGATATCAGAAGTCTTTCACGTTTTTCTCTTCATCATATTAAATGCTGCTATTTGTGTGTGTGTAAATTTGACATCCATATAGGTATTTTAATATAGTCCCTGACTTTTTGAACTCCTCTGGCATCTATTCTTCAATATTCTGTAATCTCCCTTAAAGATGTTCAAATTTCCATTTCCACTTATGTGCTGGAATCACATCTTCTAACAAACCTTAACCCAAAAGCCAAATTTTTTAAAATGAGAAATTCTAAGCTGTTCCGAGTCACTGAGTTAGGCTCAGAGTATAAGACAGTACCTACCCTTGTCTGCTGCAGCTGCTATTTCCTCCTAGTGTCTTCCAGTGTCATTCGTCACAACTTGAGTGCAGTGCCTGGTTCTGCTTTTCAAAAGCTTACCCTTTGATTCCTGCTCAAATGATGTTATTTTATTGACTCTCTTGATCAGAATAAAATATTTCACTGATTTATTCTCATAGATTTTAATTTCTTTTGTAGACTTTACATTTTTCTGCATACACAATTAAGAGTGTATGTTTCTTCTCCTTTTGTTATACTTTTTAAAATGTGTAAGTAGGATCATGTCTTAATTTTTATGTCCCATCTAAAAATGTCTAACATTTTACTTAATGCCATTTAGAATCCACAAATTTGCTGAAATAATAGAAATTCTGACTTAGGAAGAACATCCACAATGAGAAAGATAAAAAATAAACTGTTTTTGAATCATTGGAAGAATTTTTGCAAGGCTGAAAAATAATGAAATGAGGGAGGCAAACATTTTAGGCACACAATAAAGGGGCCTGAAAACAACCATGTTAAATTACACTTTGCCAACCAAATGTAAAGCAAAAATCCGTGATAAATATGAAAATTTTAAATAAAGTTAGGATTATTGGTTTTTCCTTTTGCCTTCATCTCCACCACGACTCGGTATGGCACTGGATGGGAATAAGAAGGCAGTGAGGTAAATATCCAGGAATGATGGTCAAACGGAATAGGTACCATGACTGGTAATCAACGCAGAGATATTAAGAACCATGCGCAGGAAAGAAATTCAAATATTACACAACTTACCTTTTTCTCCAATTGTGCTAAGTGGAGCAGCTCTCATTGTAAGCAGAGAGTGAACATAACAATTTTACTTATTGTTGATGTTTTGCAAAGAAACAGAGAAAGTGAGACGGCGACAGATCTAGAAGAAAATCGTTTCACGGTTATCACAGAGCTTGCCAAGCGGGGAGAAAAACTTCCCAGGGTAATAAGATTCGTTTGAAAATTTTTCCATTTTGTCATTGTAGGCTTAATGTAATTCATTCATATAAACATCACCTCTCTTGCTGCTCAGTGCTCTTGCCTTTAGTTGTTTTTGATTAATCATGTTTCTAGAAAGCCATGAACACACATAGAAAAAAGTTCATGCATTTGGAATGGATGCGTTTTACAATCTTAAAATAGTAAAGTTATTAGAGCAGTTTATTAACGGTATATAGTAAGGTATTTTTTCTTCTCCTTTGACTAAATGACTACTCTCTTATTTTGGGAAAACTAAGCAAGCGTTAGAGCAGATAATGGACTGCATTACAGTCCCTAAACTACTCAATAATGTGTGGGAAAAGTCAGAAAATATTATTTTAATTTCTCAACATTTCAATTCCTACTGAATAATAAGTTATCATTGCTTTCTCTTATCAGGGTGGAATACCTGAAACAATCATAGAAATATGGTTCTTCACTTGAATTATTGGGTCCTATAAATATTTATTGTGTTGCACAAGGGGAAAATACTAGCTTTAGAGCTGAGAGACATAAATTATGACTCGTTCTGTTTATATGTGATTGCAGGTAAGTAATTTCACACTTCCAGGGTTCAGCTTCTTTACCTGTCAAGTGAAGGGTTTGGAGTACATGATATCTAATTGTCTAAGAGATATATAACATTTTATAAAGCCAGGAAGTATTACCTTTCTCCCAAACTCCAGATACAGTCACTTTTATAGTCGAGATAGTTAAAAAAATAAATAATTGATAAATAAAGAAATATCTTAAGAAGTGTTTAGCACCTTTAGCTTTGTGTAGTTAGTGGTATAACCCCAGAGACCGGAGTGTATGACCATGCAGCCACATGTAAACTTACTCAGTCAGTTACCTTCTTAAACAAAGCTCAACTTTCTCTCCACAAGAGGCACAGAAACCCAATTTCAGGGATCTGTTTTAATTGAAATATAATTGATATATAACATTGTGTCCGTTTTACGCATACGATGTGTTGATTTCTATATTGCAATATGACTACTACCTAGCTTTAACTAGCACTTCTATCATGCCACATAATTCTCATTTCTTTTCTATGGTGGGAACAATTATCTAGTCTCTAAGCAACTTTGAGGTTTATAATACAGTATTTTTTTTTTTTTTAAGTAGGCACCACACCCAGCATGGAGCCCAATGTGGAGCTTGAGCTCACAACCCTGAGATCAAGCCCTGAGCTGAGATCAAGAGACTAATGCTTAACCGACTGAGCCACCCAGGTGCCCTTATAATACAGTATTTTTTATTACAGTCACTAAACTGTATTAGTTCTCCATGATTTATTTATTTACTAGTTCCCTGTTTATATTCTTAAACAATATGCCCTTCAGTTCCTCCATATTCCAGCCCCTGAGAACCACCATTCTACTCTATTTTTACAAGTTTGGCTTTTTTCAGATTCAACATATAAATGATACCGTATAGTATTTGTCTTTCTCTGACTGACTTTTATCACTTAAAAAATTCCCTCAAGGTCCATCCATGTTGCTAATGACAGGATTTCCTTCTTTCTCACGGCTGAACAATATTCCATTGTGTGTGAGTGTGTGTGTGTGTGTGTATATATATATATGAGATATATTATTATATATCACATATATGCCATATATATAATATATATATATATATATCTGACACATAATATACACATCTTCTTTATCCATTCGTCCATTGACAGAAAGTTAAGTTGTTTCCATTTATTCGCTATTGTGAAAATGCTGCGATGAATATAGAAGTACAAAAATCTCTTCAAACTCCTATTTTCATTTCCTTTGAATATATACCTCAAAGTGGAATTGCTGATAGTTCTAGTTTTAATTTTTTTAGGAACCTCCATGCTTTAATCCACAGTGGCTGAATTAGGACTCTTTTATTTAATTGTTTTTCTTAGTCTGCAAAAATATCTAGTTCTGTGCAGCCATCTACATTATCAATCCTGTCCCTACATCTGTATTTTCCTAATTCCTGGAAATCATATAAAGTATATATTTAACATTTTTGGAGGCTTATTACAATTAATGATCTATGATAGTTCTTCGGTATAAAGAACAAATTAAGACACATTCTCTTTTCTCAAAGAACTTCTAGTCTTGTAAAACATTTGTTTATCTTTTTACCATATTATCCTTTCCTGTAACATTTACTAAAGTGAAATGAAAGATATATATCTATTTGAATATATGATATTATGAATCTTTTAAGTTTTCACAATAGTTTACCCCTTTTGGTTCATTCCCTAAATCAGTAGTTTTGTTTCTCTTTCTACAGAAATTTATGGTATCATATTAAAGTTTGCAAATAGTTTTTCTTCAATCTTTTTTTTAATATGTCATCATTCAGAGTTTATTTTTGAATAGAGCTCATACTTGAGAGACTTGTCACTACGTGGTGAGTTTTCCTATTATGAAACTCAGTATGACACTTTAATTTCCAAAAAGTCCTTTTAGCTTTAGCTTCCTGATGGTGAAATCTAGCCCCTCTTTTATTTCCTGAGTAAAAACAACCATCTATGCAAGAGATAATTTTAATTTTTTTCAAAGGCTTTGTGAATTTTCTATCCCTCCTGCCACATTGAATTTCACAAGAAAAAGTAAATATTTGTGCTGTGACAGATAACCTATTTTCTGAACTGGGTTTGAATTTATACCTTACAAATCATGTTTAAGTTATGTAACTTAAGAAGTAAGAGAAAATTTATTCTTTCCAAAAAAATATAAAAATCTGTTCTGCTCATAGTAACTCTCAATTAATGTTGCTAAGGTTATTTTTTTTTATAGATTCTCTCTTAGTAATATATTATCAACTTGTATTTCTAAATGATTTCTAAAATGTGTCCAGTTAAAAAAATGCATTGGTATTTTGTAGATTCTAATTGTTAAAAAGGTGATGTTTAGGATCTGTAAAAATAAAAACTGGCACTCAAATGACCGCACATGGAAATACATGTATCTAAAGAAAAATTTTCATTTTAACTTTATGCATATGATATCATTGCACTGCGCTGTGTAATTTTCACCACCACCACTTGGGCTTCAAACAAGTCATCTATGTACAAGCATATCTAAATGATTCTGTTCAGAATGAGATCATGATTCAGTGACCTCATTTTATACACAGCTTATGGATTCCACAGCTCACAGCTTGACTGGTTCTTATGCTTAGAACAGTTTGCTTTTTTTCTGGTGGCTTAGCAACTCACTGGTGCAGTCATTAGCTTGCCTTTTATCATCTGCTTAAATATAAAAATCTCACCCTGTACGTAAAATCTCAGTATGCATGCAAGCTTTAAATGCAAGCATGAGAATGAAGTACTTACAAAACCTTGAATTTCTGGTAAACTACTTTTCAAATTTTTCTTTAAAACATCATTTTTAAAGTATAAAATTTATCCTGAATGGACAGATTACTGAAGAAATGTCATCACCACTTAATACTTTAACCAAACGACCAGAAAAAGCAACATATGGATTACAATCACTAAGAAAAACAATATGCATTCATGTACAAAATATTTCAGCTTGCAGGATTTAAAGCCAATAAATCTAGGGCCACTAATAGAGAAATTTCAAATTCATTTATTATAATTTATTTTTTTTAATATCTTAGCTATGAATACTACAAATACATGGTTGAGAACTATATCACCCCTGAATAGTTTTCTATTTTGATGGTGGATAAACCATGAAAAGGAGATTATATAATCAAAGTATAAGATTATTCAGAAACTAGGCTACAACAAGGGATGTAATCAAACCTTCCACTGAATTTCCTTGCTGCTTTCTCATTTCATTGAAGCAATTCAGTTCACTGAGTGTCATTAAGGAAAATGGAGCTCAAAAGTCAGAGCAATTACAAGAGGGAAATGTTGAGAAGATTTAAATGTGTCCTAAAATGAGACCCTGGTCCTGATGTTACACTATATGTCAATTTAATGTCTCCATTTTAGTAGCTGCCCTTCAGCAAACACAAAAAGTAAAATCAACTGGTTTGCCTTTAGTTTTCAGCACAACTCCTAACAATCATTTTATTTCATTTGTGTTGAGTTGAAAGCACTTTAACAGTGTACATCGAAGCCCAGAGCCACAGAGCTTAATCACATGGATTTTAAGCAACTATTATGTAGGTCTAGCATCTAATCTTTTTAAATCACTAGTTTCCTTTTAAGACTTTACCTCAAACATCATGATTAACCCTGAAGTCTGGGTGTCTATTTCAATTCTCCTCATGGTCTCTTATTACACCAGGTCTTTGTATGTGTCTAAACGTAAGTATGTGTGTACACTGTAAACAGTAAATTGTTCTCAGCAGTTGTGAACAGGTGGTAAGAAATTCAAAGGCTAAAGCTACTGGGACATTAGCCTTTAATGGAACTTCAAAGACAATTGCTACTGAAAATTAACTAGAAGAACCAAAGAGAATTCTCATCCTCTTTACTCATCTTGGCAATGGTAAAGACTATTAAGGTCACTCAGAGATACTCATTGTTCTGCTATTTCTTTAATCTGTTTTATGTCAGTTATTATTGTTGCTTAGATTTCTGCTTCTAAATCTTGCTGTCCATAAGTTTCTTTTAGATAACATTTTGAAATATAGGTATCTGAGTCTTATCTCCAGAAGTTCTGTTTAATTTTGGAAAACATCAGTGCAGAATACCATACAAATAAGACACGTGGTTTTCATGCCCTTCGTACTTTTTACAACCTGTAGTTCCCAAATTCTTATAGTTTTTGTATATGACTTCTTTTCTTAACACATATCCCCCATCTGTTAACCTTGAAAGTGTATATTCATCCTTCAAGTACTAGGCCAAATACCCTTTTCCCTTTTCCCCTGAAAGCTTTCCCAAAATATCCATGGAAGCCTTATATGTTTCTTTTATGCTTTCATTCACTTGAAACACACTAGATTTATGATTATTAAGTTTTAATATACGTGTCCATCTCTGAAAACGTGGAAGTGATTCTAATATTTTGTCTTTTTGGTTTTTCCACAGTACCAGAATCCAGTATTCTGCCTGATAAATAACCTTTGAATAAATCAGTGAATGAGGGCAAAGAAATATTTACTCATCTCGAACACCCATTCCAGAAATGTGTGCTTCCATTCCCTAAATGCTTATAATTCAACTTTAGATAAATCAAAATAGTTCTATCACCAACTTTGAATAAATATAAAATAAATGGTGCACTATGGTCAATGTAAGTGGGTAAATAGTCAAATGCACTATAAGTTATTACTTTTGTATTTGATTACATTGAAAATCATACAGTCGCTATAAATGTAGTAACCATTACCAGTGATCTCTAAAACATTCCATGACCATGGATTGGAAGAACAAATATTGTTGAAGTGTCTATACTACCCAAAGCAATCAACACATTTAATTCAATCCCTACCAAAATACCACCAGATTTTTTCACAGAATTAGAACAAACAAGCCTAAAATTTGTATGGAACCACAAAAGACCCCACTTATCCAAAGCAATCTTGAAAAAGAAAAGCGGGAGGCATCACATTTTTGGGCTTCAATTTATATTACAAAGCTGTAGTCATCAAGATAGTACGGTACTGGCACAAAAATAGACACATAGACCAATGGTACAGAATAGAAAACTGAGAAATGGACCCACAACTATGTGGTCAACTAATCTTCGACAAAGCAGGAAAGAATATCCAATGAAAAAAAGACAGTCTCTTCAACAAATGGTACTGGGAAAACTGATCAGCAACATGCAAACGAATGAAACTGGACCACTTTCTTACACCATACACAAAATAAATTCAAAATGGATGAAAGACCCAAATGTGAGACAGGAATACATCAAAATCCTAGAGGACAACATAGACAGCCACCTCTTTGACCTTGGCCACAGCAACTTCTTGCTAGACATGTCTCTGGAGGCAAGGGAAACAAAAGCAAAAATAAACTAACTGAGACTTCGTCAAGATAAGAAATAAGTTTCCTTCTGCACAGCAAAGGAAACAATCAACTAAAAGGCAGCCCATGGAATGGGAAAAGATATTTGCAAATGACATATCTGATGAAGGGTTAGTACCTAAAATCTATAAAGAACTTATCAAACTCAATACCCAAAAACCAAATAGTCCAGTTAAGAAATGGGTGGAAGTTATGAATAGACAGTTTTCCAAAGAAGACATCCAGAAGGTAAATAGACACACAAAAAGATGCTCAACATCACTCATCACCAGGGAACTACAAGTCAAAACCACAATGAGATACCACCTCACACCTGTCAGAATGCCCAAAATTAACAATTAACAACACAGGAAACAACAGGTGCTGGCAAGGATGTGAAGAAAGGGGAACCCTCTTGCATTGTTGGTGGGAATGCAAACTGGTGCAGCCACTCTGGAAAACAGTATGGATGTTTCTCAAAACGTCAAAAATGGAGCTACCCTATGATCCAGCAATTCCACTACAGGTATTTACCCACTGGGTACAAAAATACTAATTCCAAGGGATGCATGCAACCCATTGTTTAGCAACATTATCTATAATAGCCAAATTATGGAAATAGCCCACATATCTGCTGACTGATGAATGGATAAAGAAGACATTCCATCTATAATGGAATATTACTCAGCCATAAAAAGAATGAAATCTTGCCATTTGCAACAACATGTATGGAGCTAAAGAGTATTATGCTAAGCAAAATAAGTCAGTCAGAGAAAGACAAATACCATATGATTTAAGTCATAGGTAGGGATTTAAGAAACAAAACAAAAAGAAGGGGAGGAGAAGAGACAGGAAGGCAAACCAAGAAACAGACTCTTACTTATAGAGAAGAAACTGATGGTTATCAGAGGGGAGGTGGGGAGATGGTTAAAATAGCTGATGGGGATTAAGGAGTGCACTTGCAAAGATGAGCACCAGGTGCTGTATACAGTGCTGACTCACTGTATTGTACATCTGAAACTAATTACATTGTATGCTAACTAACTGGAATTTAAATAAAAACTTAACCCCACCAAAAAAAACACAATGTACCCCTGACTATAACAGTCTAATTACTATCAGTACAACTACTTTCACATTGTTTCTATTGGTCAAATGATGCAACTTAGCCATTCTGAAATTCTTTGAAGCTTTTTCCAAAGGTAGTAACTCCTGTTAACCCTGCCTATACAGGACAGTCTCCCCTGAGATTCTCAAAGAGAATGGTGTGACCCCACCAGTGAATTTTCACTGCTTTAATGAAAGGAATACTCCATGATCTCCTAGAGAATATGGCCCAGTGGCATTCTCTGGACACAAGCTATAACTATACTAACACTTCAATCTTTTCCACCCAGGCCTTCTGACCCTTTCCTGAACACTTTTCAAAGGCATTACCTTATCTCATCTACAATTGACTCTCTTTGATTATAAGCTTTAAGGAATCATTTTTAGCAAAAGATTTGTATTGACTCCAGAAGTTCCTGCTAGGATGTTGAAACTCTAGCCATGAGAGAGTATTCTAATGTAAATAATTTATCTTCTGTCCAACTTTGAAGGAATGGTCAAAAAAAAAAAAAAAAAGCCCAACCTCATGACGAACTCCAATCATATCAAACAGTTACTGCTGAACTGCATTAGACAAGTCTTGCAATCCTTTCAACATGTACTCTTCTCCTCCTTATGACACAAAGCAAAAACTATTTAGGACCTGGATCATTGGTTTGCAGACAATAAGGGGATTTGATTACATTGAAAATCATGTAGTGATTTAATCCATATCTGATATCATACACCAAGAAAAATCTAAATAGATTGGAAATTTAAATACAATAAATAAAATTAAAATAATAAATAAAATTAAACAAGTACCAGAAAAAGAATACTGGAGAGAGAATTACTATGTATGATTTAAATTTTTGATACATTAAAGGAAAAGAGTAATAACTATGAGTGAACTAAAATAACTTGACAAGAAACATGAAGAATCAAAAGACATGATAAAGTGGAATATGCCATTTATAACATATCACAAAGTGTTAATATGCTCAAGGCCTAAAAGCCTAAGAAAAAGAGGTCAAAAACCTGGTCACAAAAATGATGTGAAATTAGTCTAAAACATGCGAATAAATAAATTTAACTATAAGTGAAATGTAAAATAAAATGACACGAAGATTTTATTTCTCACCAATTAGGGAAAAATTCAAAGTATTACAACATACACTTTTGCAAGACTGTAGATAAAAGACTTTCACATGCATTGCTGAAGAGAATGAAAAAGATACAAACTCACTGTTTTTTTTAATAAAAATAATCCAGACAGTGCTTTCCATTCTACATTGCTAAGTGAAAAAGCTATTAGAAAAGATTGTCTACAGTAAGCCCTTCTTTGTGTTATAAAAAAAAAAGAAAAAAAGGACAAGAAAAGATGTGGCAGTTTACACAGTAAGAATAATCAGAAACTACTGAATGTATTTACCTATGGGTGTGTGGAGCTAGGTTGAAGGAGAGAAGATAAAAGAAATTACTTGAAGTTTACCTGTTGCTGTCATTTTGATTTTTGAAATCATATGGTTTACATATTTAAATGAAGTAATCAGCAGGGATGGAGAAAAAAAGGGAAAACCTCATATTGATTACAAAAACAAAAATGTTTTACACCTGCAACAATGTAACATTGTATGTCAACTATACTCATATTTAAAAAAATTAATATTATTTTATGTAAAATTTTAACATAACCAGAGTTTAAAAAAACAATTTAAGAAATTAAATAATTTTCTAACATAACATTTTAACACTATATTCCTAGCAGGATATATTCTGAGGGGAAAAATTAAAATACACAAGATATTTTGCACTTTAGTCAGTAACTTTGTTTTTGATTCCAGTAGTGTAGCAATTCTAAGAATATTTCCTTCTTATTATAGGATTGAACAAAGGAGTAATATATTAATGTATATACTGTTTCACTCTGGGAGAAACAAGATTAAAAAATATAAAATGGAAAAACAACAACAAAAAAAGCCCTTATATTTTTGGATTGGAATAAGAGGTATTAACTCACAATGACAATATAATACAATCTATATCCTAATAGCAATGAAAATACTAGCAGCAGTAATGACAGATCTAAATTGATACAAGGTCAGTATAAAAGGCATATGGAGTATATTTTTTGTGTGCCAATTAAAAAGATAGGGAGTGTCTACAAAACACAAGAGCCAACATGAAGTGTTTCCCATTGGCCAAAATTTCTAAATACGGGTGATGCATGCACGAATGTTCATTTTATTGTTCATGAAAATCGTCTGCACGTCCAAAAATTTCCCAAGTACAAATGCTGAAAACTATAAGACTCCTTATTAAGTGAATTAAGACAATTCACATTCATTGATAGAAGTAATTATGGGTTACCGCCCTTGCGTATTATAACAAAAATGTATATTATTCCATTTTTACTGTATTTCTGTCTCTATATGTCTTCCCTTTGCTAAATCACAAATTCTGATAAAAATGTTGGTTCTAAATTTTCATTTTTGCTCTAATGGTTAGCTTTATACTTTTATAAAATTTTATTAATACTTGTAATGCATTTAATCTTTACTTAAATGTCTCATTGATTTTTTATGATATATTATACTTTCTTCTTTTAACTACTTAAAAATAATTTGAAGATATTTTGTTCCCCTATCATTCTTCTTCCTCTTTTTAGTTGTCTTATTTCTACCTTGTAAAAACACGTGATATTTCCATATTAATCTCCTACACATTTATCCAGTTTCATTTTTGTCTTTAATTAAAACAAATAAATTCATGCTCACTGTTACATATTTTCCTGAAGTCTTCCCAGCCTCTAATGAGTTGCTTAAAGCATATCTTCTAATATATTAATCTGAAAGGGCTCATGACTATGGCTCCAACCTATGTAATTTGTGTGTATCTGTGTGTGTGTTTAAAGACTATTTCTTAGAGCAGTTTTAAATTCCCAATAAAACTCAGAGGAAGGTACAGAGTTTTCCCATATATCCCCTGCCCCTATACATGCATGGCCTCCTCTATCATCAACATCACTCACCATCAGAATGATATATTGGTTATCAAGGATGAACCTACATTTACACATCACATCAACCAAAGCCCATAGTTTACTTTAGGGTTCAGTTTTAGTCTCATACATTCATTCTATGAGTTTAGACAACTCTGTCTATACATATATATATATATATATATATATATTTACTGTTTTAATATCATACAGAGTAGTTTCACTGCCTTAAACATCCTCTGTACTCCACTTATTCATCTTACCCACCCCTACCCCTGACAACACCTAAAATTTTTACCATCTCCTTTGTTTTGCCTTTTCCAATATGTCATACAGTTGGAATCACACAGTATGTAGCCTTTTCAGATTGGCTTCTTTTACTTAGTAATGCACTTATGACTCCTCCATGTCTTTTTATTTCTTTTTAGGGCTGAATAATATTACTTTATCTGTAAATGTATCCTACTGAAATACACTACTATTTCACCAACTGAAATACACCTTGGTTGCATCCATATTTTTGGCAATTATGAGTAAAGTTGCTATAAATATAAACATCCAGGTCAATTCCACTAGGCAAATAGGAAGGAGTGTGATTGCCGGATTATATTGTGAAAGTATGTTTAGTTTTGTAAAAAAAACACCAAATTGTCTTCCAAAATGGTTGTACCATTTTGTATCTTACCAGCAATGGATACAAGTCCCTGATGATCCACATCCTTGTCAGCATTTAGTATTGTCGGTGTTTCAGATTTGGGCCATTCCAATAGGGGTATGGTGGTACTTGTTGTTGTTTTAGATTGCATATCCCTGATGACATATGATGTGGAGTATTTTTTCATATACTTATTTGCCTCTGTATATCTTCTTTGGCATATAGTTTGTTCAGGTCTTTGGCCAATTTTTAATTTTTTTTCCTTATTGTTAAGCTTTAAGAGTTCTTTTTATTTTGGATACTACGCTTTTATTTTTTTGAAAACAAATTCCTTTTTGTTTTTTTGAAAACATTTCCTTCCAGTCTGCGGTGTGACTGAGAATTTCTATCATGAATGGGTATTGGATTTTGTCAAATGCTTTTTTTTTTTTTTTGCATCTATTGATACAACAATGTAATTTTTCCCTTTTACCCTGTTGATGTGATGGATTGCACTAATTAATTTTTAAATGTTAAGCCAGTCTTAATACCTGGGATAAATCTTTTGGAACAATTAGGAATAAAAAAACTCAGTTTTTATTTTACTCCCATTTATTTCTTCCTTGAAATTCTTCCTTTCTTTCTGTAGACCTGAGTTTCTGACATATATACATATATATGTGTATATATATATATATATTTTTTTTTTGTCTCTCTAAAGAACTTTTAACGTGTAAGTCAGATCTATTGGCAACAAATTTCCTCAATTATCTTTGTCTGAGAAAAATCTTCATTTTTTTCTTTCATTTTTGCAGGGTACAGATTTCTAGGTCTGCAGATCTTTCACTTAACACTTTTAATATTTTACTTCACTTTCTTCTTGCTTGCATGGTTTCTGAGGAGAGATCCTAAGTAATTCTTATGTTTGTTAGGTTTGGTGTGTGACTTTAATTTAAGGAAGTTCTCATTCTTTATTGTGTCAAATATTTCTTCTGTTCTTTTCTCCCTTCTCCTTCTGATATTCAATTATGTATATGCTAAACCTTCGTGTCCCACAGTCCTTGGATATTCTGTTCTGATTTTTTTGGTCTCTGTTCCCTTGCTTTTTGATTTTTAAGGATTCTGTGGATACATCCTCTAGCTCTGTGAGTCTTTCTTCAGCCATATCCAGTCTAATAAACCAAATAAAGGCATTCTCCATTTGTTATAGTTTCTTTTATCTTCAGAATTTCTTTTTGGCTCTTTCTTAGAATACCCATCTCTCTCCTTACAATGTGTATCTGCTCCTGCATGCCATCTACATTATCCATTAGAACTCTTAGCATATTAATCATAGTTATTTTAAATACCTGGTATGATCATTTGAACATCACTACCATGCCTTCCATAAGATTGTTGTGAGGACTGAACAAATTAAATCAGAATAAGTTAATTATCTCAATAAATGTAAAACAAATGGTAGCCACAGTTCGTGTACAAATTTGACCTAATCCCCATGTCTTGTCTAGTAGCTCCTTCAAAGGTAGTTAATTATACATACAGCTACGTACATAATTTAAGGCTATTACCAAATAAAAATGTATTTTTTCCCCGACTCCTCAAGAGTTAAAAATATAGTAAGGTCAAGCTCTCTCTATATATATATACATAAAATGATTAGGAAGGAAGAATTAAAACTCTCATTATGCTCTGATGGCATGATAGCATAT
The DNA here is from genome assembly GCF_002007445.2 of Ailuropoda melanoleuca. Lineage (NCBI taxonomy): Eukaryota > Metazoa > Chordata > Mammalia > Carnivora > Ursidae > Ailuropoda > Ailuropoda melanoleuca. The sequence goes on from NC_048218.1 coordinate 97,365,977, forward strand.
GACAAGATCCAAAGAACTGCAAAATAACCACTAGAATTAATAAGTGAATTTACTAAAGTTACTAGATACATCAATATAAAAATATTATATTTCTATATAACAGCATCAAACACTTTAAAAACGACACTAGAATGATATGCTATAATATCACTAAAATAATTATGCATAATATGACTATACATAGCTATAACATATATGCATAATAAAATATAACTATGTATAACTGTAACTATGCATAAAAAGCTATGCAAAAATGCGTAAAGTCTATACAGAAACATTCTGAAATACAGATACATAGTAAAAAGACCTCAATAAAAAGAAGGCTACAATTTTGGTGAATTGGAAAACTCAATATTGTTTAAAATTGTTTAAAAAAGGAAAAGAAAAAAGTAATTTGCAATTTATCAATTTTTTTTGCTCGGCTATTGATATTCTAATTCAAAAAATTTTATAACAATCTAAAAGAGAAACAATAGCCAAGGAAAAAATGAAGAAAATAAATAAAGTTGAAGGATTACACAATTAAATATTGAGACATTATGAAGTTACAGTAATTAAGGTAATGCAGAATTGGCACAAGGACAGAAAGGTAGATCAAAGTAATTACATTAAAAGTTCAGAAATCAACCCTAAATATGTGGACACATGAGTTATGCCAATGTGGTACAAACAGTAAAGAGTAAAGGACTGCATGTTAGATAAATGTTGCCAAGTCAATGGGGTATTCTTATGAAAAACAGTGCAACTTGAAGCTGATTTCACATCATACATAAGAAATGAAATCCATTGCACTGTAAATTTATATATAATAAAAATTAAGCCTCTGGAAGATGACATATGAGAATGCTTTTGTGACACTGAAGTTAATTTTTTTTAACAGAACAAAAAACACTAATCATAAAGAAAAATATTAATATTTTATTTGACAAGTTACAGGATTATCTGTTTATCTTAAAAAGCAAACGAAAAAGAAAAAGTGACATTAAGAAAGTGAATATTCAAAACACAATATGGAAGATTGTATTTCTAATAAATACAATAAAGGATTAATATCTGTAAATATTAAAATGCTAACAGATCAATAGACAAAAACCTACTGTTAATACAAAATGTTGGCAACACCCTAAGTAGGCATTTCACATTATAGGATATACAAGTGCCCAATAAACTTATAAAAATTTGTTCAATTTTGATAGCATCAGTAAAATGCAAATTAAAACCACAGAAGTTATGACATCCCACCGGAGTTCCTAAAATTGAAAGACAGGCAGTAAGTTTCAAAACGATGTTGGATAAATGCTACGGTCATAGATTTCTGGTAGGAGTGTACATGAATGCAAATATTTAAAAAAAAGCTTTGATATGATTTACTATTTGTAGATAAAGCAGATCCTTTGACACAACAATTATATTACCAGGTACATAATGAACAGGAGTAGGGGAGCATACAGATGTTTACTAAAAGATGTATAAGAATGCCCATAGCATCATAATAACCCCCAAAAGAAAACATCCATCAAGAGTACAAATAGACAAACAAATTGAGATATAAGAAAAAAATGTATTAGAAATAGTATTAGAAATAGTATTAGAAAATAAAAATCAGATTAATTATAGCAGAGATTAAAGTTACAGTAAAAGAATGCTATAAATAATCTATTGTCTATATATTTGAATACTTAATCTAAATTGATAGGTTCCTGGGGAAAATTGGAGCAACATTAACTCAAGCAGAAATACAAAGCTTGATTTTTCTTATAACCATTAAACAGAAAAATAAGCAGTTTTAAATGTTCCCACAAAGAACCCCAGGTTAAATAGCTTCTCAGGTAAATTCCTGTGAATCTTCAAAGAAATCAAATCATCAGATTCAAATATAAATTATTCAGCATATTCTAAAAAGAGGAGTATTTCCTATATCTCCTTCATGAGGCAAAATAATCTTGCTGTCATTACCACATTATTATATGATGAGAAAGAAAAATTAAGGCCTTAAAGATATTTTTAAATTAATATAATACAGGGTGCCTTGTGCTTCAGTCAGTTGAGTGGTCAACCCTTGATTTTGGCTCAGGTCATTATCTCAGGTCTTGGGATCAAGCCCCACACTGGGCTCCATACTCAACAGGGACTCTGCTTGAGATTCTCTCCCTGCTCTCTGGCCCTCCCTTGCTTGCATGTACCCTCTCTCACTCTCTCTCACTAAATAAATAAATTTTTATAAAAAATAAAATATTAATATAAATTTAACTAAATACATCTAGCTAAAAATTACAAATATTTTGCTCTATAAAAATATAACCAATTTGAGTTTATTCTGGTAGCTGCTTAAAATGAGAATATCTTATAAATTTTATTTGGCTCTTCAACAGATAAATGAAAAATAATGTAATCTTTTAAAAATAATGGAGGAAATTTATTTGTTAAAATTCACCCCAGAAACCATTTGGGAAATGAAGAATAAAAGAAAACTTGTGAACATGATAGAGTACCTTTAAAACAAATTGACAGCAAATATCATTCTTAAAGGTGAAATATTAGAAGCATTCCCTTTGAAACTAGGAGCAAGATTTGCCTCTGAAGTTGTACACTGGAAACTAGTCAGTCACTATACAAGAATAAACTTCACAAGGCCTAGAATGGAAAAATCAGAATGGCCAGTATTCTCTGATTATATAATTTCATATATAAGCTGAAATAATCTAAAGATTAATGTACAAAGCAACTGATTTTGTAATTAAACCCAAAATAGTTAAAACTTTAATTGAAAATGGTAATACTTAAAATAATATCAAAAGTTAAGGTACTTAGTAATATATAAAGAAATGTTTACATCCTTATTAGAAAAAAATTTAATGCATCATTAAAGTCAGTTTAAAAAGGCCTAAATAATGAGACATACAGTATCTATAGATTTTTATTTCACATAATGAATTTATAAATTCATTGTGATTCCAAGAAAAACCTCAAATCTCAAAAGATTTTTTTTAAAGAAACTTGACAATGGATTGTAAAATGTATATGAAAAAAGAAAAGGATGAAAAGATAAATGAGTGCTTCTGAGAAAAACAATGCTTGGCTGGAGGTGGGGCAGGACCACTTCTACCTGTTATTAATTCTTACCTGTTATTAAGCTAAAAGTAATTAAGACCATGTGGTATTAGCCCAAGGATAGGCAACTGATCACGAGAACTAACAACTAAGGAAAAACTCAGAAAACTGGTTTATGATTAAGACGGCAATGCAGATCACAGGGAAAAGGAGAGACTAACAGATAAATGTTCTGAGACAACTGGTTATCCATGTGGAAAAGTAAAACTGGAGATCTACCTCACACTGTATTGTACATAAATATTAATTTTCAATGTATTAAGCAATTACAAATAAAAGGCAATTAAAAAAACTAAAATAATATATAACACATCTTTAAAACAAGTATATAGGGGAGTGTTTTTTAAAAACGGCAAAGCTCTAATCATAAAGAAAAAGACTGAATTATTAAAATTAACTGAAATGAAAAACCACTTGTAATGAAAACTTGCTTTAAAGAGAATGAAAAGACAATCCACATGTTGAGAGAAGATATTTGCAGCATATATAACTAACATTAGTCCAGCACACAGAGCTTATCATTAGATTCTAATATATCTGCAAACAAATAACCACCAAATAGAAAACTGGTAAATAACATGAACAGGAATTTTGCAAAGAGAAGAAAAGTATCCACATGAAAAAATGTTCAGCTACATTGGTAATCATAGAAATGCAAATTTAGATCACAATTAGATAACATTATATATCCACTAGATTGGTGAGAATTTAAGTTTGATAATGATACATGTTGGTAAGGATGTTGGTCAACTTTTATACACTGCTATTGAGAATGTTAAATTGATGCAACAACTTTAAAAAATGTGGTCACTTACACTATGCCTCCAGCAATTCCATTCTTGTCTACATAATCTAGGGAAATCAATGTGCATTTGTTCCAGGAAACCTGTATAATAATGCTTATAACAGCAAAATATGAAAAAAATTCAATAGCTAGTAAATGAAAAAATAATACTATAATCAGTAACACTGTGTAGTCTATAGTATAATCTGTGGCAGTATAAAATAGAATCAAAATGCCCAAGGTAAAATTGCAAGCCACAAATACTATATAAATTATGATAACATTTACAAAATTTTAAAACCAGAAAAACCAAACAATATATTGCACAATGATATAATTACATATTATTTTTATAAGTTGTAAAAGAATAAAAAGCACAAAATTCAGCACATCTTTGATCAACAAAGTCAGTAAAGTAGAGCAAGGATAAAACAGGTTCAAGTTATTTATGTGTTAGCCTTTTTAATTTTAGTGGTTCATTCATGTGTTTCTTTTTTGTTTCTTTTGTCCTTTGTGTTATACTTCATAACTTACAAATATGTTACTATCTTTTGAATGTATTGATAGTATCAAATAAATGCATATGAAATTTTGAATTTCAGTTAAGCATATTGTCTTTGAAAGATTTCTGGAACATTAGAAAGGATCGAATGTGCAAAAGCCTACATGCATTGTAAAATGTTATTAATGTCATAAAAAAGTAGCAAAGATTTTTCTATAAAATCTCAGAAAAGAGGAAGTTAATACCAACCAGAATATCTATTTGGAAGAAGCAGGGACATCACAGTGGTTTTGAAAAATATATGTGATTTGTATATTGGAAAATGGGAGTGTAAAATATGTGTGTTGCAATTGCAGAAGTGTCTTAAGGGTGTATTTTGGCTCATCCTAATATATCATTTATTGTACCATGCTGTAGATTGTGTTGTAATTTTAAAAGATACAGAATTGGGAAGGTTCTGCTTAAGATGGTGATGTAAGAAAAATCTGAACTCACCTTATGGGGAAGACACCAAATTACACCTATTAATAGAACAATTCCTCCTGAAGAAGAACTGAAGGCTGATTGAACAGCTACTGAACAACCAAAGACCGAGAAAATATCAAAAGAATAGCAAGAGGGACAGAGACAAAGCCATGGTTTAAAAGAGTAATGAGCACATACAGCCATAGCTGCAGCCAGACAGCAAAATGCACCAAGCACACATAGTCTGCAAAGTGGACAACATACATAAGACCACTCCTCCAAGTATAAGAGAAGTGGCCATTTCACCTAATGGATAGAAACAAACACAGAAAGTAAAGCAGAATGAGGATACAGAGGAATATGCTCCAAAAGGAAGAATAAGAAAAAAACCTCAGAAAAGGAACTAAATGAAACAGAGATAAGCAATATGCTTGATAAAGAATTTAAAGTAATGATCATAGAGATACAGAGATGGAGGAAAGAGTGGAAGAACTCAGTAAGACCTTTAATAAAGAGAAAAAAAATATTTAAAAGAACCAGTCAGAGTTGAAGAAGACAATAACTGAAATTAAAAAAAAAAAAATACTAGGGGAATCAACAGTAGATTAGAGGATTCAGAAGAATGCATTAGCAATTTGATGACCATAACAGAAAGCAAACAACTGAACAGCAAAAAGAGAAACTTGTAAAAAATGAGGATAGATTGAGAGATCTCTTGGACAACATTAACTGAAAAAACATTCACATTATAGGGGTCCCAGAAAAAGAAGAGAGAGAGAAAAGTGTTGAAAATTTATTTGAAGAAATAATAATTGAAAACATTCCTACCCTGGGAGGAGGGGCGGTAAAAGATATCCAGGTCTAAGAAGCACTGAGAGCTCCATACAAGATGAATACAATGGTGTCCACACAATGGCACATAATAATTAAAACAGTTTAAAGATAAAAAGAGAATCTTAAAAGCAGCAAGAGATAAACAAAAAATTACCTACATGGGAAAACATAAGGCTGTCAACAAATTTTTAGCCAAAACTTTTCAAGCCAGAAGACAGTGGCGTAATATATTCAAAGAGCTGAAAGGGAAAAGAAAAAAACAAAACAAAACAAAACAATCCTACAACCAAGGATATTTTGCACGGCAAGAGTATCTTTCAGACTTGAAGGAGAGATAAAGAGTCTCCCAGACAAACAAAATAAAAAAAGAGTTTATCACCATGACATCAGCTTTTAAAGAAATGTTAAAGGGACTTCTTTAAGTGGAAAAGAAATGGCCATAATCAGACATATAAAACTATGAATAAAAAGATGTAAAAATATGACAATATATATTTAAAATGTGGAGAAACGAGTAAAAAGGGAAGAGAAAGGGGAAAAGGAATAAAAGGGGGAAAAAGGCAACAAAGATTTTTTTTTAGGATGTATTTGAATTTAAATGACCATCAAATTAATATGGACTGCTATTTAAATTAGTATATTATGTATGAGACTCATGATAACAATAAACCCAAAATCTATGATAGATAAACAAAAAAATAAAGAGAAAAAGAGCCAAATGAAACACTATACATACTCACTGATCACAAAGAAAGAGAGCAAGAGAAGAAAGTGACAAAGAACTACAAACACACACACACACGCAAACAAAAACACCAAAAACTCAACACAGAAAAAAGTTAAAAATGGCCATAAGCACATAGCTATCAATAATTACTTTAAATGGAAATATATTCTATGAGGCCAGTATTACCCTGAAACAAAAAACAGACAAAGACACCACAAAAAAGGTAACTATAGGCCAATATCCCTGATAAACATAGATGTAAAGATCCTCAAAAAAAATATCAGCAAACCACATATAATAATACATTAAAAAGTTTATCCACAAGATCAGGTGGGATTTATTTCTGGGATGTAAGGATGGCAAATCAATCACTGTCCTACACCATATAAACAAAACAAAGGATAAAAATTATATCATCACCTCAACAGATGCAGAAAAATCATTTGATGAGAGTCAACATCTATTCATGATAAAAACTCTCAAAGAAATGGGGTTAGAGGAAACATACTTCAACATAATAGAGGCCACATATGAAAAACCCATAGCTAACATCTTACTCAATGGTGAAAACTTGAAAACATTCCCTTTAAGGTTAGGAACAAGACAAGGATGTCCAGTCTTGCCACTTTTATTTAACATAGTACTGGAATTCCTAGCCACAGCAATCAGACAAGAAAAGGAAATAAGAGATATCTATGTTGGAGGCAGTCAAATTTTCATTAATTGCAGATAGGATGATACTACACATAGAAAATCCCAAAGACTCCACCAAAAAATTACTAGAACTGATAAATGAATTCAGTAAAGTGACAGGATACAAAGTTAATATCCAGAAATATGTAGCATTTCTATATACTAATGATGAAATCACAGAAAGAGAAATTTTTAAAAAGCACCATTTATAATCACACCAAAAAAGAATAAAATACCTAGGAATAAACCAAAGAGATGAAAGACTTGTATTCTGAATAATATAAAACACTAATTAAAGAAAATGAAGATGACACAAACAAATGGAAAGATATTCCATGTTCATGGATTGCAAAAATTAATATTGCCGAAGTGTCCATATTACCCAAAGCAGTGTAGAGACTCAATGCAATCCTTATCACAATACTAATAGCATTTTTCACAAAGCTAGAACAGATAATACTAAAATTTGTATGGAACCACAGAAGACTTTAAAAATAGCCAAAGCATTCCTGAGAATGAAGCTGGAGGTATCACAATTCCAGATTTCAAGATATACTACAAAGCTGTAGTAATTAAAACAGGAATGTCCTGGCACAAAAACAGACACATAGATCAATGGGACAGAGTAGAGACTCTAGAAATAAACCCACATTTTTTTTTTATAATTTTATTTTATTATATTATGTTAATCACCATACAGTACATCCCCAGATTCCGATGTAAAGTTTGATGCTTCATTAGTTGCGTATAACCCAGTGCACCATGCAATACGTGCCCTCCTTACTACCCATCACCGGTCTATCCCCTTCCCCCACCCCCTCCCCTCTGAAGTCTTCAGTTTAATCTATGACAAAGGAGGCAAGATTATATAATGGGGAGAAGACAATCTTTTCAATAAATAGTTTTGGGAAAAATGGACAGCTACATGTAAAAGAATGAGACTACTGTTTAACACCATACACAAAAATAAACTCAAAATGGATTAAAAACCCAAACATGAGACCTGAAACCATAAAAATCCTGGAAGAGAACTCACAGGAATTTCTCTAACATCAGCCATAGCAACAATGTTCTAGATATGTACCCTAAGGCAAGGGTAACAAAAGCAAACCAAACTATTGGGACTACAATAAAATAAAAAGCTTTCGCATAGCAAAGGAAACAATTAAGAAAACAAAAAGACAACCTTTTGAATGGGAGAAGATATTTGCAAATGATATGTCCTATAAGGGGTTAATATCCAAAATACAGAAAGAACTACAACTCAAAACCAAGACAACAATCTGATTTAAAAATTTATCTTAAATGTCATCAAAACCTATTAGAATATTTGAATATAAATTTATGCATATACTTTGGAGGAGAGATGGGGGAATATATTTCAAAGAAAAAGTTCTTGGCATCTTTTCTCTTACATTAATTAAACAAATAGAAATATACTCATCAAAAGAGACAATGAGATTTCATTGCATTTGCAAGTGGCGTATCTATGCTTCTCTGTTGTTCTTTCCTCTTTTACCCTTTTTTTTTAAAGGCACTAAAATGCTGAGATATGTATTATTCACCAAACTCAAGACATATTCACAGTAATCTTAAACATTCTCTCTACCCTGAATAGAATGTTACACTCTCAATAGATTTTATAGTTTTCAATTTTCTTTCATAAGTCCTAAGTAATCTCCATTTCTCAAAGCTTAATGTATTTCCATGTATGCCATGTGTAACTCAATTTCTCTTTCTTTGAAATTGCTGAAGTCTTCTTAAAACCCAATATCTTTGCAACTGCTGGAAATTTTTCTTCAATCTTGCTATCATTTTAAGCTCACAATTTCGACCCTGACAGGATAATATGTTTTAGCCAAAACATGCCGTGACTCCTGTCACTGTTGTAGTTCTGCTTCAGTCTGTTGTTCCCCTATTTATTTCTGTTTTAATTTCATCAGCTATAGAAGGTAGATGAGAGGTGGTAAGAAAACTTTAAAATTTGTTAGTATCTAAAACTACTCTCCAGCAATAGTCTTAAAAAAGCATATCCCTTAATTCTTATGTTTTGAGTTTAATTAAGGAAATAAGACAGATAAAGGAAGAATGCTGAGGGATAAAAACAATAGAAATTTTAAGATTTTCGCTGTCTCACAAAGAAACAATAATTTTAAGCCATATATTAAGCAGAGTTATTATTTCAAATAGATTTTAGTATGTATTGTGAATATTGAATTAGACTGTAATTAAACTTTATTTTCATAACATAATTACTTAGGCATAAGAAGAAAAATATCATCTTTTTTGCTTTGCTACCTGGTCCTCTCAGTTAAACTATGAGGTACTCTTAATGAACAGGATAAATGCTTCAGGAAATATTCTACAAAGAATTAAATTAGAGTTATAGTAGTTAAGATATATAAAAAACAGTGATTAATCCCTACCATATTGATGCTAATTTTCAGTAGAGTTGAATGAAAGCCAGATTTTCCAAGATAAACAACAGTGTGAACTGAAATTCTCATTTGGTAGTTCACAGTCCTCCAGAAAAGCACGGGGCACCTTCAAGCCCCCTACTTGTCTGCAGAAGCAGAACACCTTGGAACTGAGCACTAACATCTCAATGGCAAATCAGTGTAGTCACTGAAGGGAGTTTAATATAAAAATTTCACAGGAAACTAACGTTTCTTAGAACCTCTAGTTTTATTAAAGTCACTGTATCTTCTAACCTAATATATATAAAATTGAACATCTCAAAGAGAAGGTAGTTGTAGTTAGAAAACTATATTATTTAACACTATGCTTGACTATAGCACAAGTAATGTATATTCAACTTGAAGGGTTGAAACAAAGAAGGATTTTTTTTTTCTTCTTACATAACAAAATGTCTGTTCAAATAGATGGTCCAGAGCTGGTAGGAGGCTTTGCTAGGTTGCAAATATTGGAGCCTCCTACACCTTTTTCCTTTAACATTTTTAACTGTGCCATTTATTTCTATGGTGTTATAAAGGTTCCTGCAGCTTCAGGATTCTGATTTCAAAAAGGTAAAATGTAAGATGTTTTAAAAAACATTATTAGACTTTTTCTTTGAGAAAAATGTAAGATGTTTTAAAAAACATTATTAGACTTTTTCTTTGAGAAAATTAAAAGAACAAAATTATGCAACAGCAGTAAGAATGGTATCTTGGAAATCCCATACAAAATTGCCTTATAACCTACTTAGTAGTATGGGGTCACATGATCACCACCAGGTGCAAGAGATTATAGGGAAATGAAGAATGATAAATGTGAGAACAGATGTGGGCTAGGCTACCAGCAGTATTTTCCATAAAGGCTATCTTCTTTTTATTGATAAGAAAGTATGTTTTCAAATATTAGAAATTAAGGTTGATATATAGCTATTACATCTATTTTGTTGATTATATTTAGGTCTTTTTACCCTTGTTTACTTGCTGTTATTGTTCACTTCATTTTTCTTGCCCTAATTCTCCTAGTATTAGTATATTTCTACATATGTTACAGTGCATCTTTTGTAGCTCTTCCTTCATAGAGATAAATTCTGCATAATTCTGTCCATAAATATTAATGGTCATTAAATTTGCATCATGAATTATGACTTTTAGCATTAAAATGTACTCTTAACATTTAATACTTTTTGACTTGAATTATACATTTATTTATTTTAAAGATTGTATTTATTTATTTATTTTAGAGAGAGAAGTGAGAGAGAGTGGGGGGGTGGGATATAGGCCAGAAGGAGGGGGACAAGCTGACTCCGTGCTGGGCATGGAGCCCAATCAGGGCTCAATCTCATGATCCTGAAATCATGACCTGAGCTGAAATCAAGACTCAATGTTTAGCTGCCAGAGCCACCCAGGCACCCTTATACTTTATTTTAAATATCATGTTCAGTAGCCCTACTTTTTTTCTGGTCTCCATCTTTCAGGTATACCTTTGGCTACTCTTCAACTTTAGCATTTCTGAATCTTTTTGAATAGGTTTGCCTCTTTTATACCGATTAGTTACATTTTGTTTTATGAGCCCGGTTAAAATTGTTTAAAAAAAATTTTTAGTTGTGACCCATGGAAATTCATATTTACTGATATGACTGATAAATTTGGTCTCCACTTCATCATATTATTTTATAATTATATATAATACAGTATATGTGCCTTGTTTCTTTACCAGATGTGTATTAAAATAAAGATATTTAAGAAGGCTTGTATTATTGTTCCAATGGTTACATTTGTAATTATACCTTAAGACACGAAGTGCTGTTTTGTTTTTAACTATTTTATCATTTTTAAATGGAGCACTTTTTTTTTTTTAAGTAGGCTGCATGCCAAGCATGGAGACCAATACAGGGCTTGAACTCATGACTCTGACATCAACACCAGAGCTGAGATCAAGAGTTGGTTGCTTAACTGACTAAGCCACCAAAGGCACCCCTAAATGGTACATTTGAAATCTCACCTATTTCATATACAAAAATCAATGAAATTACTCTTCTTCCCCGTTTTCCCCTCCATTATCCTTATTTTTTAGTTACATTATTTTGTCATAGCATATGCATTTGTGCATTAGTCCTACACCCTCATAACAGTCTTTATTTAGTCTGAGATATACTAATACATAAATATTAAGTGCTCACAACAGTCCATTTGTCAGTTTCCCCAGTCCTGTTTTGCTGGGTAAAGGGCATACTGCAGTAGATTTCTTTAATCAGAATTCCTTAAGTTCTTATATATTTACTGTCATTCTGATTATTTTATTCTTGTATTTTTTGCCTAGAGTTCTGAGAATTATTTTTCTTTATCTTAAAATCTAGTATTTTCTTTTTTTCCTCTAAGTTTTATATTGCCAATGATTGTTCTAGGATAATATTCCCAGAGGATCCTGGGTCCTTTCAATATCAAGATTCAAGTCTTTAATTTCTGGAAGATTTTTTTGGGTTATAGTTTCAGACATTAGTTCTGTTCTATTGGTTAGTTTTTGCTCCTCCTCCCTTACCTTTCCCGGGGACATCAATTATACAAATTTTATTCCCTCTTTTTCTGNAGATTTCTTAATCAGGTTTTGTGGGTACAGAATTCCTTAAGTTCTTATATATTTACTGTCATTCTGATTATTTTATTCTTGTATTTTTTTCCTAGAGTTCTGAGAATTATTTTTCTTTATCTTAAAATCTAGTATTTTCTTTTTTTCCTCTAAGTTTTATATTGCCAATGATTGTTCTAGGATAATATTCCCAGAGGATCCTGGGTCCTTTCAATATCAAGATTCAAGTCTTTAATTTCTGGAAGATTTTTTTGGGTTATAGTTTCAGACATTAGTTCTGTTCTATTGGTTAGTTTTTGCTCCTCCTCCCTTACCTTTCCCGGGGACATCAATTATACAAATTTTATTCCCTCTTTTTCTGTTTTCCTTTTTACCTAATTTTCAGGAATGTTTAACACTTAAAAAAAAAATCTCACTTTATTCTCTTTCTCTTTTACTTTTATCTCCCTTCAACAAATTTTAATTTCTCCTTAGTCACATTATTTTCTATTTCTGAGTTATCTTTTTCATTATTGTCTGAGTTTAATAAGCTTTCATTTGTGTGTGTGTGTGTATTTTGATCATTTCTGTTCTGAGTTTAAAACAATCCTGTAAGAATGTGTTTTTCATATTTAAAAATTCTGGCTTGAGTATACTCAGTGTAGTGTTACCTTACAGAGTTTTTCTGTTTCATTATAGATTTTGGCAAAAAAAATTTTCATCAGATAAAGTATGTTGACCTCATATTCTGATTTTTTATGAGAAACTTGTGTAGATTTTTTTTTCAATTTTTGGTCAATTCTGAAGATTTGTGGTGATTTATAATATTTTTATTTCAATATTAACTTCTTTTAATTGGTAGCAAAGTATAGATTCTTACTGGATTTCTCCTTTTGGTAGTGAAGGGAAGCATTTTGTTTCCTAAAAATTTTCATTTTCTTTGGACCCTAAATTTTCTCCATTTTATATATTTATGCAAATACCAATATCAAATGGTATTACTCTTCCAATTATATATTATATATGTAATATATATATAATATATGTGTGTATGTGTGTATATATACACACATACACACATTTATATATACACACATACACACATATATAAATGTATCCTCTAGAATCTATGCCTTTAGATTACTATGTCATCAAATCATAAAATTCTCGTCCAATCACTGTTTCTCAACAGCAGCACTATTAAATACAATAGCACTGTATGATTCTTTGTTGTAGGGACTGCCTTGTAAACTGTAGGATGTGTCTGCATCTCTAGCTATTACCCAGTAGATACCAAGAAGAACCAGTTATCTAGTGTGACAACTAAAACTGTCTCCAGAAATTTACCCAGGTGTAAGCTGCTAAAGTTGAAAACCAGTGCTCTGGGTTACCAGGAAACTTTACCTCTGTGGTGTTGGTTGTGATCGCTGCTCTCTCATTCGTGATTTTATTTATTTGGTTCCTTTCTCTTTTCTTTTTGATAAGTCTGGCTAAGGGTTTACCAGTTATATTAGTTCTTTCAAAGAACCAGCTCCTAGTTTCATTGATCTGTTCTACTGTTTTTTATTTCTATATCATTTATTTCTGCACTAATTTTTATTATTTCTCTTCTGCTGGCTTTAGGCTTCATTTGTTGTTCTTTTTCTAGCTCCTTCATGTGTAAGGTTAGGTTCCGGATTTGAGATTTTTCTTGCTTCTTGAGGTAGGGCTTGTATTGTTATGTATTTCCCCCTTATGACTGGTTTTGCTGTATGCCAAAGGTTTTGAACACTTGTGTTTTCATTTTCATTTGTTTCCATGTGTGTTTTTTTTTTATTTCTTCTTTAATTTCCTGGTTAATCCATTCATTCTTTAGTAGGATGTTCTTTAACCTCCTTGCATTTGTATTCTTTCCTAATTTTTTCTGTTGGTTGACTTTAAGTTTCATAGTGCTGTGGTCAGAAAATATGCATGGTGTGACCTCAACCTTTTTGTACTTGTTGAGGCCTGATTTGTGATCCAGTATGTGACCTATTCTGGAGAATGTTCCACATGTGCTCAAAAAATGTGTATTCTGCTGTTTTAGGATGAAATTTTCTGAATATATCTGTGAAGTCCATCTGGTCCAGTGTGTCATTCAAAGCCATCGTTTCCTTATTGATTTTCTGCTTAGATGATCTGTCCATTGCTGTAACTGGGGTATGAAAGTCCCCTACTATTATTGTATTATTATCAGTGAGTGTGTGTGGGGGCTTTGTGATGGTCTTCTGGAAGAAGAGTCCACTGTTCTGGCTCTCAGGCACACTTGCCTTATAAAGAAATACTTGCAGAGTGCAGGGAGGCCAGGCTTGGTGTAGGTGGCCCAGGCTTCCACTGTGGGCACTGTGAGGCTCACTGAAGTCAGTCCGTGCTGATGAGCTGGGAAGAAAAATGGTGCCTGTCCTCTCCCTTATCCCTAAGGAGGGGAGTTCATGCCCACAACCATCTGGGAACCCCTCACAGATGAACATGTGTCTCAGGTGTCCTTCAGATCCTCATGTGTCTCAGGTGTCCTTCAGATTCCTGCCTTCATCCTGTCTGTGTCTGGGCCATCTGCGTGTCCAGCAGTGCAGTGCACCAGTGTTTTATCTCAGGCACACTGGCTGAGTTTGAAAACTCCAAACTTTAGGGACCCGGCACGTTGCGGACCCATGCTGATCCTCTGGGGAAGGGTCTCACCCCATAGGGGTTGGTGCCAGTTTGTTCCAGAAGGTCAGCTGCACCAATGTGCAGAAGCTTGGAGTTTAAAGTGTAACAAAAACCTGGCGTCCAGGTTAGCTGGCCTCAGTAGGTGTCTCCACCCTTATGCTAAGGAATAGGGGAGCTTAATGGTGCCTGCTGGCTCTTTTGTCCCCAGGAAGGCATTGCCACTTCTCTCAAACGCACTCCAAGAAGGGGAACTGTCTCTCGCAGCGTGACCCAGGGAATCCTCAGATTGTGCCATCTGCTTCCAGGCCTCTGCTCTCCGTCTCCACAGCAGCAGTGCTGTGCTGACCAGGCTCCACACCAGCCACACTGTGGCCTTCTAAAACTTCAGTCTTTGAACTCCACTGGTTGCAAGAGCTCACAATAATTAGCCCCTCTCATTTTCTCCCTGCCAGTGGTTTTGGGGAGGTGTTTCTCTTGTGTCATCCCCTGTCTGCTCCTCAATCTCCTTCTTTCTCTCTCCTTACCAGGAAAATTTAGAGAATATTTTACACTTAGGGTAAACTTATTCTTAGAAACTGGGGTTTTAGATAAACTCGGATTCCCTTCACTCTTTTCTATAAGATTTTTAAAATTACTCTGACTTTGCTTATCACACAAGTGTGCTATGGGGTTGAGTACACGAGATTGTTCAGTGGGATTGGATGTTTTCTTTGTTATTTAGGTTATTTTGAGTTTAGGCAGTCTTCATCTCCGGGTTGTGTGGAGAGTGTATGTTTGCATAGTTTTATTCCCTCTTCTTATTTTGCAATGTTTGGAGGAAATATTAGAAGACTTCATTTTTTTTTTCTTCTGTATTAATGTGAAAATGGAATGTTTATATGTACTATCAATAGGAAAGTTATATTATTTGAAAATATACAAATCAGGGTGCCTGGGTGGCCCAGTTGGTTAAGCATCTGCCTTTGGCTCAGGTCATGATCCCAGAGCCCTGGGATCCATCAGGCTCCTTGCTCAGTCGGGAGCCTGCTTCTCTCTCTGCCCCTGCCCCACTCATGTTCTCTCTGTCTCTCTCTCTCTCTCTCAAATAAATAAAAATCTTTTTTTAAAGAAAATATACAAATCATTAGAGTTCATGAATAACTTCTTTGTTTCAAGGAAATATAATTTTTTATTGATAGATTTCCATATATAAATGTGGAAATTGGAGTTCCACATATACCTCAGAAATAATGACAAATTTTAAGTGTTAGAAGAGTAATAAAAACATTGATGCATTATCATAATAGTTAGGCAGACTAACTTCATGGTGATGAAATTTCTCAAAATAAAATTCTTGCTACTGCAATGCTTCTGGATTTTCTGGGCTCTCAGAATTGCTTGGTCATTTAACATAGCATGGTTTCTAGCAAGTGTCCTTTATCTTAGTTTACACATGAAGGCTTTCTTTTTTTGTTTATGTTTTGTAAATAGTTTGTAAACAGTTTCACCAGTTTACAAATTAATTGCTTAGAATTCATGATTGGGAAATATGCCTCTTCATTTTTTCCCAATCAACCATCAATTATTTATTGATTAACTACATATGTATATTATGCTATGCTTCGATAAGATCTCCAGGAGTCAAACAATATATATTATTTTATTTATTTTTTTAAGGATTTTATTTATTTGTCAGGAGAGAAGAAGAAGGAGAGAGAGAGAGAGAGAGAATGAGTAGGGGAAAGGGCAAGCAGAGGGAGAAGCAGGCTCCCCACTGAGCAAGGAGACTGATGCAGGACTCGATCCCAGGACCCAGGGATCAGGACCTGAGCCAAAGGCAGACGCCTAACCAACTGAGCCACCCAGGTGTCCCAAAATATATATAACTTTAAAACAGACCCAAAGCACATTACATTGAGCAGGATGAAAATAAATTTAAACATTTAAGCAAGAATCACATTTCTTACAAAAAAGTGGGCAAATGATAATAAAAATAGAAGCAAAAAAAGAAAAGTATGTATAGAATATGCATGTAAGGAAATAATGGTTGTATGTAAAATATGATAAATACCTTGAAAGTGGTAACAATGATAATAATACTACTGCATTCTTTTAATAATTAATTATATGCAATATGTACCAGACACTATAACAAGCACTTAATTCTCACCAATACCTTTACAAATGATGGCATAATTAATCCATTTATAAATGAACAAATATCCAAAAGAGAATAAGTGAATTTCCCAAGTTTACACAGCTAATACATAATAGAACCAGAGTTTTAGTTCATGCAGTCTAATACCAAAACTCATGTTTTAATTAACCTTTTAATTTCTAATTCTCTGTGTCTTCAGTTTACCTAACATTTTATCTAGACTCTCAACTGGAGAGCATTGCGTGGGGGTTACTTGACATTTAGAAAGACTAAAGTTTTCTAACCAATACTCTTTCAACATTTACTGTTTAAAGAACAAATAAAACACAATTTTCTGCTTATCATAAACTAATATTCATTAGAACAGATATTATTCCTCAAAACCATGGGTAATAGCCCCCCCCAAAAAAATACAATGAAAGAAAAATTTGTAAATTTCCAAAAAACCTTCCAAAAAACCTTCTCTTTTTTTAAAACCATATTTCAGAATGTGACTAGTCTGTTCACAACCCCATGAAAGGGCTTTCCCTCATTTTCACTTCACTACAAGTGGATATTTATCTTTACCATGTTTTTTCTTCTTTGTAATTTAATGACCATGAAGAAAAAAGCATTAAGGTAACTTTAATAAGAAAAATATAGCATTAGCAGAGTGTACATAATTATCTGAAATTACTACATAAGAATGAATATTGAATTTATTTTCTTTAAGAAAGCAATTATTGTGGATTTCATGAAAAATAATAGTATTTAGCACATATTAATAAAAGCCACATGTATGTTCACATGTAGCAAAATATGATCTTCATTCCAAGTATTTCTTATGAATTTGCACTGAGTTGTCTTCTTCAATTTATATCACTCTAAATACTTCCTGTCACTACTCTGAACATATATTCATAGACCTATTGAAAAGAAACATGTTTACTAATGTACACTATCTATTTGAATATAAAATATCTATATATTGTATACTATATACAAGATACTATCTCTATTGAATGTACAGTATCTGTTTCTAGTTATCTGATTGATGCCAAGTTAAATGGTAGGTGTATGTGTGCGTGAGAGAGAGCGAGAGTGTGTATTTAGCATTTGGTTCTGCCATCCTAAATATTCATCACTGTGCTCTACCAGCTGATTTGGCTCACACCATGGAATCAATTGATGTTTTACAGTTCAATTCATAGATTGTAGAAAGTGCAGCAAACTATAATATAAAATAAATCTCATAAATGTATTCTGTGAATTTAGATTTTATAAAGCATTGTATATGAAGAGGAAGTATATATATAAGGAAAACAGGCGTTGCATGCTTGTTTTCAAGTGTGACACAATGATTTCCTCCATGTTAACTTTAATACAACAGTTTCAGAAGATCTCACACTGCCAAACACATGTTTTAAATTACTCAATAAATTATAATTCGTTCCACCACTTTTCTAGATATAATATTATGACTTGTTAAAAAGTTTGTGGAGATTAGTAGGAGCCTATGTCATGAAACATAAAGTCACATGTATAACTCACTAAACAAAATCAGAGTATACAAAAATTTATTTAAGAAGCATAGATTATGGGGCTGTTTTATCATAAAAAATGACAAATGTGAAAATTGTCACATTAAAGAAAATGCAGTATTTAGTTATTTTAGTCCTTTGCAAAGCGGAAGAAAGGCATGGTGTAAAGCTTAACAAACACACATACAGTAAAGACTACAACTTCTGGCCAAATAGGCTGAGGTGTAATACTTGGGTATAATCCATTACTGTATAAAATTAGACACTCTGCCAAGATATTATACTCCAGTGATTTCAATAAATTTTCCTATTAAGCCCCAAGCCTATTTAAGCATTTTATTGCTCTATTTTAAAATGTTAACATTATAACTTTCAACCTTCCAAAAGTCAACTTCCAAATGTTTTCTATAAATTAATATTGCATTCATATGTATAACCATGCTCTCATAAATGAGCCATATGAAACTATAATGATATGCATTAAAATATCAAAGTATTACTTAATTTGTTGGTTACAGATAACTTCAATAAACAGATATAAAATGCAGGTAGGTAGGTAGAAAGAAAGATAGATACAGATGCATACAAAATGCATCACACAAGGCCCATCCATTTTACCAAATGTTCATATATTCAAAATCCTTTAATCCTCTTAAAAACCTTTTAAGGTAAGTGTTATTGTAGCAGGCTGAATAATGCACCCCTTCCGCTCCCCATGGTAGCCACAATCTAGCAACTGTAATTATGTTACTTTACATGGCAAAAGGGATTTTGCAGATGTAATTAAGTTAAGGATCTTGTGATGGGGGAGTTTATCCAGGTGTTACAAATGTAATCACAAGGTTATTTATGAGAAGGGTAAGAGAGTGAGAGTCAGACAAAGAGATATGATGACAAGAGCAGAAGGAGATTTGAAGATGCTCTTCGGGAGGAAGGGGCCATAAGGCAAGGAATGCAAGTGGTTTCTAGAAGCTGAAATTAATTCTGTCATAGAATTTCTAGAAGAAACCCTGCTGACACTTTGAGTTTGACTTCTGACCTGTAAGATAATAAATCTGTGTCTTAATCTACTAAATTTATAATAACTGGTTAGAGCAGCAATGGGAAATTAATAGTTATCTATTTAAAGTTATTTTTGCAAAAGTCTGATGAAGTTATGTAACTTGCCCAAGGTATCACAACTAATAATTAGAACCAGCGTCTGACATTTCTTTTTCTTTTTTCTTTTTTAAATTAACATTAATGTATAGTAAATTAACACATCATGTATAATAACATATAATGTATTATTTGTTTTAGGGGTACAGGTCTGTGATTCATCAGTCTTACACAACACCCAGTGCTCACCACAAAACATACCCTCCCCGATGTCAGATTTCATTTTTTGATGGCTGAGTAGTATTCCATTGTGTGTGTGTGTGTGTGTGTGCGTGTGTGTGTACCACCTCTTCTTTATCCATTCACCTGTCGATGGACATCTGGACTCTTTCCATGTTTAGGCTATTGTGGACATTGCTACTATAACCATTGGGGTACAGGTGCCTCTTCGGATAACTACATTTGTATCTTTAGGGTAAATCCCCAGTAGTGCAATTTCTGGCTCTACTCTTTGAGAAATCACCATACTATTTTCAGAGTGGCTACACCAGTTTGCATTCCCATTAACAGTGTAGGAGGGCTCCCCTTTCTCAGCATCCTCGCCAACATCTTTTGTTTCCTGCTTTATTAATTTTAGCCATTCTGACTGGTGTGAGGTGGTATCTCATTGTGGTTTTGATTTGTGTTTCCCTGATGCTGTGTGATATGGAGCATTTTTTCATGTGTCTGTTGGCCATTTGGATGTCTTCTTTGCAGAAATGTCTGTTCTTGGAGTCTGACATTTCTAGAGCCATACTTTTTCCACTGAGTCATGATTTCTTAGAAGTATTAACATTTGTTTTTTAAAAACTAGATTTAGAACATACTAAAAAGAAACGAAGTTCAACAGAAAAGCGCATACTTCATTAAGTACAACTTACTATCCGAAAAGAAAACTGTGATTACTGAACATGTATTATATGTCTTGTGCTGTGCTGGGTGCTTGGGATAATAACGGACTACATAGATGGAATGCCTAACCTATGAAGACCATATGCCTCTCTTCAATAGTTCATTGTTCCCCTGAGGCAATATGGCATAGAAGTTAATGCAACGAGAACTAATAAACACAACTACCTTAAAGTCAAACTGTCTTGTAGACTTGGTTTTCCCAAAAAGAAGATAATGGTAAATTTATAAGTATGATGAACTGGTACATCATTACAGGTTTACTTAAATGTTCTTTAATTAAGAAACCAAAAGTGGTTATTTTTCTTCTGCATAAATACGAAACTAGAATATTTGTTTTTACTACCTATGTTAATAAATATTTTCTTTGAAAAAATACAATTTATTGAAATTATACTTCCATCATATCTAAAAGGAGGATAATTTCTTTAATAAACTATGTCAATCTATATGTCACTTAGTTTCTTAATTTATTTTTATCTAGTTATCAAGTAAATGGAAAAATTAAAATATATGTATTTCATTTCCATGGTTTTATACAAATCACAATTCTATAAACATTTATCCATGCACATAAATGCTACGAACACATGATAACAGAACCATTTAACCCACAGAAGAAAAAAAAAGAGCGAGTGATATTTCTTTCATTAACATGCTTTTTTAAGAAATATTTTTTGATTATGGTTCTGTGCTCGTTGTTTTAATTTGCAAATCCCTAATATGTATGATGAAGATCTTTTCATGTGTTTATTTGTCACCTATATATTTTCAATGGTGAGTTGACTGTTCAGGTCTCTTGTCCATTTTTTAATATAGTTGTTTATTTTCTTTTCTTTGAGTTTTAATAGTTTTTGCATATTTTGCTTAACAGAGCTTTATCAGATATGTGTTTTGCAAATATTTCTCCTGATTTGCAGCTTATCACTTGACACAGTCTTTTGCAGAACAGAAGTTTTTAATTTTGATGAAGTCCAGTTTATCAATTCTTTCTTTCACAGATCATGCCATTGGTATTGCATCTAAAAAGGCATCACCAAGGTAATCTAGATTTTGTTCTATGATATCTTCTAGGAGTTTTATAGTTTTGTGGTTTTTATTCAGGTTTATGATCCATTTAGAGATAATTGTAAATGGTGCAAGTTTGTATCTAGATTCACTTTTTTGCACGCATATTTTGTTCTACCACAATTTATTGAAAAGAATACCTGTTCCTTCGCTCCTTTGTCAAAGATCACAGACTATATTTATGTGGGTTTATTTGTGGGCTCTATTCTGTTCCATTGATATTATCTGTCTATTCTTTTGAGAATACCACAGTGTCTTACTCCTGTTGCTTTATAGATGATATTAGGGGGTGGGGCCTTTGAAAGTGATTAAGTCATTAGGATGGAGCTCTCATAAATGGTATTAGTGCCCTTAAGAGGTCAGAGTGAGCTCTCTAGTCCTTTCCAACATGTGAGGACACAGCAAGAAGTTGACCATTTGCAATCCAGAAGAGGGCCTTCGCAGAAGAACCTGGTTGTGCTAACATCCTGATCTTAGACTTCTAAACTCTAGAACTGTGAGGATAAACTTCTCTTTACATAAGTCACCCAATCTGTGGTATTTTTTACAGCAGTCCAAATTGACTAAGATAGAGATATAATGAATTCTCTTCTTCGTAAGTATGTTATAACAATGAGTGTACCTAGTTCAGCTCTGTGCTTCTTAGGTACACACCTGCCTACAAAGAACAAATGTTTTTCTTAATCTTCTCTGTGTTGTAAAGTGGCAAAGGTTCTGATCCCGCTTTGCATGAGCTGGGTACATCTGTCTAAATCTAGAATTTGGTTAGTAGGACCATTTGGGTCTTGTACTAAGCTATATCCTCCGACTTAGCTTTAACTGGTAATAAAGGTAGCAATTTTATTTATATTTACTCTGTTTTAAATTAATTTAAAAAGATATCACCCTATGTGTCTAGTAGCTACAGTAATTGGATAGCACATATATAAGGGTCCCGTATAGGTTACTTAGAAGAGGTCAAAGTGAGCCTCCTTTTCTGTTTTATCTCAAGGAGAAAAGCTTTTGATAATTCATGATTAAATATGTTTGCTCTAAGTTTTTAATAAGTATCATTTATCTGATTGACATAATTCCCTATAACTCATAATTATTTAGAGCTGGGTCAGCAAACGATGGCCTGTTTTCATAAATAAAGTTGTACTGGAGCATAACAGTGACTATTTGCATGTTTTCTGACCTGTTTTATTCTACAATCTCAGTATTGAGTACTTGTGACTGAAACTGTGTGGCCTAAAAAACAAGAATATTTATATCTTGCCCCTCAAGAAAGAATTTGCTGATCCTTAATGCGGATTTTGTATTATAAATAAATGCTAAATTTTGTCAAACTATTTATACATGTAGGAACTTATCTAGGAATCTGTTTACTTCATCTAATTTTTCAAATGCATTGGCAACAAAGTTGTTCATAATATCCTCTTGTAACTGTTTATTTTTAGTATGATTTGTAAGTGATGTCCTTTTAAAAAATAATTAATAATATCGACAGTGTGGATATTCTCTATTTTCTCTGTCTCATTTTTTTTTTCTAAATCAGTTTTGCTAGGTCTTTATCAAAAGTATTAGTGTTTTCAAAGAACCAAAATTTATTTTCTCCCTTCTCTTTATTGTCCTTTTCCCCCTTTCATTGATTTCTGCTCTTAACATATATTTTGTTATTTTCTCAGAGTTTTTTTCTTGGCCCTAAAATGTCTTTATTGTGCCTTCAGTTTGAATTATAGTCTCACCAGGTATTTGGTTTTCCTTCTCTAGTTTCTGCTTTTGCCTTGCTAATTCTTTGCTCTCTTGGTAGTTCTCTGATATCTCCAAGATGTTGTTTTCTTTGTATTTATTCTGCCTGACTTTTGCTTCTTGACTATGTGGCTTGATGTTTTGATTAATTTGGAAAACTGTTATCCACTATCTTTTCATGCATTGCTTTTGTATCTTTTTCTATCTTCTTTCTTTCTGGATCTTCAATGAAATTATGTGAAATATTTTATGGCTGAGTAATATTCCATTGTATTAAGTGTCCTATTATAACCTGCTGCGTTCCCCCAGTTTCTATCCTTCTGTGTTTCTTTTTATTTAATGCATTCTAGTGACTTATTTTTAGTTTACTAATCCTCTCCTCTGCCATGTCTAACCTGTTGTTAAACCCACATTTTGAATTCTTAATTTTAGTCATTTTATTTCAGTTCTAATATTTCTATTTTTAATACTACATTCTTCTTTTATTTTTTTATTATTTTTTTTAAAAGATTTTATTTTTTTATTTATTCAACAGAGATAGAGACAGCCAGTGAGAGAGGGAACACAAGCAGGGGGAGTGGGAGAGGAAGAAGCAGGCTCACAGCAGAAGAGACTGATGTGGGGCTCGATCCCATAATGTCGGGATCACGCCCTGAGCCGAAGGCAGACGCTTAACCACTGTGCCACCCAGGTGCCCTTACATTCTTCTTTTAAAATTCTCTATGTTGTTTTCAATTTCTCAATAGTACCAACGTTTGGATTGCTTATTGGATTATTGTCCTTTTTTCTCCCATCTCTCAATTTTGGTAATTTGGTTCTGTTCTCTGTTATTTTAAGTAATTTTTGATTAAATGCTGAGTATATTACTTGAAAAATCATAGGGATAATTTGAGGATTCTGCAAGGAAGATTTACTTTTGCTTCTGGAAGGCAATTAGGATAGTTATTGGGAATTTAGAACAGCCTGCTATGGTGGTGATTTTATAGAAAGACTTTGGTAAACCTAAGCTATGATGGGACTCACTGAACAGTGTGGTGTCTCTTGTTCTCTAACACCTTCCCCGTGGTGAAGCTGCTGGTATTGGACTGATAAAGGAACAGCACTGTGTCATCTCTTTTTGAGAAAGATGGACAAAATTACATAACCACACCTGGAAGCTCTTGTCTGGAAAATCCTATACTGTGAAATCTGCATCAGTATTTCCAAAAAGAGGATGGGAAACTAAAATTTACTAAAGAACGCTTCTATTCACCACCCCATTTATTGAGAACATATGATACACAGAAAAAAACAAATTCTGTTGTTACAGAATAGAAAATAACACTGTAATTTTTACTGATGTATCGTGTTTCATACATTGATATCTCTGCCACATCTATGTGGTGTTAGAAAGCTCTGTAAATGTATTAACAGAATTAAATGAAAACCGAACAAATGTTTGGTTGTTTGCAAGTAATTGCCTTGTGTATTTTGTCCAGGGTGTATAATTGTTATGAACAGATGGATTAGTATGGATAGAGGCTACTCTGTCTTTACTGGAACTATTTTACCAATATTCTTAAAAGACAATTTCACAAAATATAAAAACTAGGGGGCCAGACTATTGAAAACGTGCCAAGTTCTTTTCACTCCCTTTGTTGTTATTGAGAAATTAGGTATGAATCTAATTGGAATTATTTGTAAATAGTCTATTTTTCTTTTTGTCTGTTTTTAAGAGGTTCTCTTTGGCTTTTGTGTTTTTCATTTTCACTATTACATGACTATCTTTGTGTGTGTGTGTGTGTGTCTTTTCAGAACTGAGATTTTTTTTCAGCAGTTCTGGAAAAAAGTCTCAATTATTATGGCTTTGACGATTTTCTCTTTCATAATTTAGCATGACATCCCTCTGAAATCTAAAAAAAATGAAAGTTACATCTTTTTATTCTGATTGCTATAGTCTTAATCTTTGCATTTCCTATGTCTGTTTATCTGAATTGAATTCTGGTTAACTTATTCATATATAATATATACTGACCAGCTAGCTCTTCAGTTTGGTCTAAGGCATGGTTTAACTCATTCATTGAATTTTTAATCTTATTAATTTTTATGTTCTAAAATTTCTAACCTTTAAAAACTTCTTAATCATTTTCATTCACCTGTCTTCCTTTCTCATATATTCAAATTTGTTATTTCTTTCCTGTAACAAATGATATAACACTTTTGTATATCTAGTTCCAATACTGGAAATATTTTTAGCTCTTATTCTGCTCACAATTGTTTCTTTTGGCTCAGTCTCATGATGCTTCTTTCTTTATGGTGTTATGACTTTTCATTGAATTACTAATTCATGGAAATGTGTACAGCTGAGTTGAAATTTTATCACTCCAAAAGCGCTTGCCTTTGCCTCTGCCAGACAGATGGAAACAGAAACTAGTGCAGATCATGGTAAATTAAAGCTTGGAGTCCACATCCCACCACCTCTGAGGTGAAACTTGTGTGAGGGCCACCGTATGATCATAGATTCTTAATAGAGAATTGTCTCCCTCAAGCCAATATTAAGGTCAAGGTAAGCAAGTTTCTTGCTGATGCCTTCTTTTCATCTGTAAAATTAAGATATATCTTTTTTGGAGTTTCTGGCTTATTCTGGGGTATCCTATTAACCTTCTCACCTGGGCTAGGTACTCGACTTTTTATTACATGTCTCCTATAAATCTATTTCTTCAATATGATGAAGATTCATCAACATAAAGTGGAATAGGCATTTACATTTCACCAAATCTCAGGCCTTCCACTTTCATCTCATCTTGGCCTCTTTTTTTTCTGTGTATCGGTGATTTAAAAAAAAATTAAATCTATGCTGCATTTAAATTTTAATTGTCAGGTTTGTTCTGAGCATCTAGTATATCATACAATGGGAGATAAAAATATTCTTTTCAATCCCTCTTGTTCATAGCTCAAAAGGTTACACAGATTAAGTGTAAAATCCATGTATGTGTGAGGATATGTGTATGCATATATGTATGTGTGTACACACACATATTCACAACTTATTTTAACTAAGTCATATGGAGGAGTAAGTATAATAATATATTGTTTCTCATTATAATTTACAAATGTATATCAAAAGTAAACATAAGAATCTGAATGATGAATAATACTTCAGGGAGAACAAGTAATTTGATTGCTATTTCAACATTTCAAAGGAAAAAGTATGTCCAACATGCTATTAGAAATATAAACACCTTCTACAAACCATCAAGCACAAGCTGTTTGTGCCATGCTGAATACTTAGTAAATTTTGGATCAAATAGTCTTCACTCTGTATATTAATAGAATGAAACTCAATATACTTTTATAATACCCAACAGACTTACCTTGTATAAGTTTATGTCCTCATAACCATATAACTACAAAAGAAAAGTCAATTAGACCCAACAGAAAGCTCATGAAAGAAGTGATTATTCTGATAAAAGTGTGTCCACATGGGATAAAGATGAAACTCTAGACCAATAACTATAGGAACTATTCATTCTATTATGCAAATATTAAATATGAACAGCTGGTGGAGTGATGAAATTGCCACGCTTGATACTTAATAGTCAAGTTGTTATATAAACACCTTTCTTAATGTAGGAAAGTAATTTCCTTAAATCAAATGCTTCAATCAACCTTCATAAGATTGTGTCATGTTTCTACAAGCAAAGAGACTGTTGTTTTCTTCCATCCCCCATTTAGACAAAAAGATAATTAAACCTGCTCCCATAAATATTAAAAAAAAAAGTTTTCTAGTCATTATGAAAAGCATGGTATTATAACGATAGTTAGAAAATATAACATTGCTAACAAAACAATCTTGTAAAAATATATAATATTTTAATTTTAGAGGCACAAAAGCAACATTAATGCAATTAAAAACATGACACTTGATGGAGATTTGTGAAAAGGGACAAAGGAGAAACATTGTCATTTACTGATTGCCTATAAATTACTAAGCTCTGTGGTAGAGATTTTAAATACATTACCTACTTGAACTTGCTCAGTAGCACTGGAAGTAGGCATTGTTATCTTTATGTTATATATGAAGAAAGCCAGCCTCAAAATATAAATGGCCTGCACAAAGCTACAGAGATACAAAGTTGGGATGCCCACATTGACAGCTGAAATCTGTCAACAAAGTCTTCAAATCTGATTGTTTCATCAATTGAGTGATGAATTTATTTTGCAACAGCATGAAAATCAAGTTATTATAAAAGAGTACTTTTAGAGACATATAGCATTTATTTTAAGGTGATTACAGAAATAGTCAAATAAATAAATAATGTTTCTGAATAAAATAGAGGCAGTAAAGCATTTAATTTTTCAGTAAATAGATCACAATTTGACTCTTGCTGTTTTTCAAAAATAGTAATTTTTACATACACTTGTTCTTAACAGTTGCAATGCTGGTGTTAAGATTAATGATATTCTTGGTGACATTCCTTAACATGAGTAAAAACCAAAATTGGTTTCAATAGATGCATTTTGACTTAAATGGAAGAGTGAAAACCTGAGAATGTAGATTCAAGGTGATGACATACACAAAATTTATATTTCATATTTTATTAAATAACAATGAGGAATTTAAGAAGGCAAAATGAAGAAGAAAAACAGAAAAGAAAATATAATGCAAGTAGAGCTGAATAGAGTGGGAAAAGGATAAAGGGAAGGAGAAGAAATAAGAGAAATAGAAGAGCCCAGCTAATGTAAAGTCACTTAGATCGACAGAAAGCCTTTCATTTAGTGTTCTGAAAAAAGACAGAAGTCCAAAAGTGGAATTTGATCCAATCAGTGGCAAATCCTGTCTTCTTTTTAAAAGAACACTCTGAATATTGTATCATGAATAGATTGTGAGCATAAATAGCAGATAAATGGCAGCAAGAGCATTTAGAAAGCTTTTACAGTGATCGAGGCCAGAGAGAAATTAAAAGATGTGGAGTTGATCTATATCAGAAATGGATGAATTCTCAGGGCATCTGGGTGGCTCAGTCGGTTAAGTGTCTGCCGTCGGTTAAGTGTCTGCCGTTGGCTCAGGTCATGATCCCCGGGGTCCTGGGATGGAGCCCCATGTCAGGCTCCCTGCTCAGCAGAGAGCCTGCTTCTCCTCTCCCTCTACCCCTTCCTCTCCCTCTACTCCCCCCTTTCCGTTCGTGCTTTGTCTCTTCCTTTCTCTCTCTCAAATAAATAAAAAAAAATCTTAAAAAAAAAAAAGAAAGAAATGGATGGATGGATTCTGAACACATTTTGAAAGTGGAATTAACAGAATTTGTTGATAGATTCCATGTGTGAGATTAAAAAAAAAGTATCAAAGATGACTTCAAAGATCTTGATCTGAACAAACTGGTGATAATCGTGAAAGTATAGGGAAGGCAAACAATGAGAAAAAAGAAAAGCAAGTAGATCTTTCAAACAGCATATATATTAGTCATGTTGGTCATATATAGTCATATTTTACATGTTTTTCTAGTCATAGTCCAATAAGAAAGCAAAATAAAACTGGCATGATCTTGAATAAAACTCGAGCTTAAAAAAAAGACATTTTTGACCTAACAGGTATAAAACATCTCATTTGACAGGAATAGTAGTATTAAACTAGTGCATTACTTGACGAGTTGATATATAATATTTACATACATATGCATACTAATGTAAATGGTACATACCATTTATCAAACTATAGATGTAATACTGAAGAATTACTTAACGGTTTTAGAAGACAATTTGCATTTTGCTCAATTTATTCTGTTTGAAATGTTGATTCATAATATGTTAACTTTAACAATAAATATAAATGCACTTATAGGACAGAGTTTAAGAGGAGGGCTTCATGTGAAAAAAAAATGGATCAAATACCTAAATGAAAGTTAAAACCATAAGATATGAAACTGAAAGCAAGTAATAAAAATAAATAAATAAATTGGACTCAATCAAAATTAGAAACTTTTGTACCTCAACACAGATGATCAAGAAAGTGAAAAGACAATCCACAAACTGGGAGAAAAAAACTATTACAACTCAGCAATGAAAATCTGAACAACCCAACTGATAGTTAAATTATCTGAATTCTGAATAGATATTTTCCCAAAGAAGACAGACATATAGTCAATAACCACATGAAAATATATTCAATATCATTACTCATTAGGGAAATGCACATCAAATCACAATGATACACCACTTCATACCCATTGGCATGGCTTTAATAAAAAAGCCAATTTCAAGTGTTAGTGACAATAGGGAGAAATTGGAACACTCATACTTTTCTGGTTAGGATTTAAAGCAGTACCAGTCATTGTAGAAGATAGCTTGGCAGTTCTTCAAATAGTTAAGCATAGAATTACCACATGACCTAGCAATTTTACTCCTAAGCATATATGCAAAAAAATTGAAAGCTTACGTGTACACAAACATTTGTACATGAATGTTCAAAGCATAAATTTTTATAATAGCCAAAAAGTGGGAAAACACAGATAACCATCAGTAACGAATAAACACAGTTTTATACCCTGAAACAGAACAGGACTCAACCATACAAAGCAATGGAGTGTGATACACGTTACAACATAGATGAAGGTTTGAAAGAGGTGTGGAAGAAACCAGACACAAAAGACCACATATTTATGACTTCATTTATATGAAATGTCCAGAATAGACAAATGGAGAGAGAAAGAAAGTAAATTAGTGGTTTTTATGGGTTGTGGGTGGAGGAGATAAAAAGGGGCTGCTATTGGATACTGGTTTTGTTTTGTTTTTCGGATGATGAAAATATTCTGAAATTATTTCGTGGTGTTGATTGTACAATTTTGTGAATATACTGAAAACAACTAAATTTTGTACCTTGAAATGGTGAATTTTATGGCATGTGAATTATATCTCTATTAAAAATAAAATAAATATAGAAAATTAAAATCAATTATTTTAAATTTGGAAGTTTATTTCTTGTTTTACATTTCTGAATTCTAAAAGTGAATGAAGAGATGATGAACAAACTTACATAAGAGAATAGAAAAAAGACAAGTTTATCATTTAAAAAAGTGGATATAACCAATAATACATTGAAAACTCATGGGCCATTCTTATTCTTATTCTTATTATTCTTATTATTCTTATTATATGGCTCTGAGAAATTCTTTAAATTCTCTGGTTTACAGTTGGACCAACCAAGGCATGAAACAATGCCTTACTCACATGATGGCTATAAGCACTGAAAATTCAGGTATGAGAAAGCTCTTCAAAAAGGTATTTTGTCTGACTCATTATGATATATGGATTTAAAGGTCATTTCAACACATAACATATAGCATGATCAGACTGCTAGTTTATAGCCACTCCTTGAATCAAACCTTGAGTATCTCTAAGTTTTCTCTTAACTTCAAATTACTACGCTTCTTTAGGAGGACTCACAGTGAAAGCTGAAGTCCTTCACTTGAATTCTAAAGATCGCAAGTAGCTGGGGTTAGCCATCTCGAGGTCTTCTTCCTCCGCACACTATGACATCATGGTGTTCTCACCCTGCTCTGCTACAGACTACTTCCTTCCGGATGTCTACCTCTAAATGGACACTACTCCCTGTGTTAATATTTTCTTCCACACTAAAGGGGATACAAGTTACATTCCCCTAAGAATTTCTGACCAGGTTCTCCCTGCTCACTGGAACACCGGAGTGGGCCTGTAGATTTCTCAGCTTAACAAACATTTAGCCATAATGACAGTCTTTTTCTGGAACACACTGTCAGTCTCTTGGAGTTCACTTAGAGCCTCATTATTGTTCCAATCTCATTCTGTTCTTTGCTTAATTTACTTTGATAAATGGAGGTATTGGGGAAGCTGGGATGGTGCTCTTTGGTAGCAACATGACTTTTTTTTTAACTCCCCAAAAGTTGTGAACAGAGTATCTGGTTCAAATAATTGAATCTTTCTTTTAACGTGGATATTAGTGCCTCTTCACTATTACCTATGAGCCATAATCACCAATCAAAATCCTTTATGCTATCATTGCAATTATTAATATATATGATACATGTATGTATTATATAACATACTTTTGATAAATTATAAACCCATGATACATATTTATAATTATTATACAATTAAATTATTATAATATTATTTCCTATACTGGTATACTTTTTTCCTTCTCTATGTACTAAGTGGCTTATGAACTTATCAGTTGGTAAGTCTGTTGGATCGACCAGCATTTATTGATATAAAAGACTTCCCACTTCAGAGAAAAGTGTTATTAATAAGCTTAGCTACTTGAACAAGCAGTTGGTGAGAACCCATTTTCCACCACAGAAGTGTGTGCACTCACAATGGACCTGGAAGACATCATGCGAAGAGCTAAATGTGGGACATATTTTGGTTAGGAGGTATTAAGAATTATTTGTTAGTTTTTTTATACAGGGACTCTATGACAGAAATAAAAGAAAACTGACACTGATAAAGGAGAGGGCTTTTTAAAGCAATATCCAGGTTCTTGAATGTGACTGCTTTTGAAATATATTTTTGCCCAGATAAAACTTAATAACTCTAAAATTAAATACAATTTAAGAGAAGAAATACATTCACATGCCAAATATACTTAATTGTTTAAGAAAAAGCAGAACAGGGGCGCCTGGGTGGCACAGCGGTTAAGCGTCTGCCTTCGGCTCAGGGCGTGGTCCCGGCGTTATGGGATCGAGCCCCCACATCAGGCTCCTCTGCTATGAGCCTGCTTCTTCCTCTCCCACTCCCCCTGCTTGTGTTCCCTCTCTCGCTGGCTGTCTCTATCTCTGTCAAATAAATAAAAAAAAAAAGAAAAAGAAAAAAAAAAGAAAAAGCAGAACAATTAAAAAATCATTCATTGACTATCAAGCATATTGTCACTTGAGAATTGTCCTTTCTGTTGCTGAGCCTATATTGTTGCACAGGTTGTTAGAATTCAGCTAGCAATTACTGATAATATTTCTTAATATAAATCACAGATGTTCAATTACTAAAAATATACATATAAACCATATATTTATAGTTTATTATTATATGTAATATGTGTATGTATTATATATATTTATTTACATAATATATATCTACATTTTATGTAATATATGTATTTCTTTGCTTGTTTCTCAGAAAACAGAAGATTGAACACATTCTTTCAGTAACTTTATTTTTTTTTCAAGATTTTATTTATTTATTTGACAGAGAGAGGGAGAGAGAGAGAACAAGCACAGGGCATGGCAAGCAGAGGGAGAGGGAGAAACAGGCTCCTGCCGAGCAAGGAGCCCAATGCGGGGCTTGATCCCAGGACCCTGGGATCATCACCTGGGCTGAAGGCAGCCGATTAACTGACTGAGCCACCCAGGGGCCCCCCTTTCAGTACCTTTAAAAATTGTCTTGAGCAAGCTAAAAGGTAGAAAATACAGTTGAAAAAAGGACAATCTGTTTTATTTTATTTATTTTTTAAAGTTTTATTTATTTGTTTTAGAGACAGGGGTGGGGGGAATGGGCACAGGGAGAAGGAGAGAGAAACCTAAGCTGACTCTTCACTGAGTGCTGAGAATGGAGCTGGACACAGGGCTTGATCTCACAGCCCTGAGATCAGGGCCTGAGCCAAAACCAAAAATCACAGTCTTAACCAACTATGCGCCAGGCACACTGACAATCTATTTTAGACATGAATCACCCTAGGAACATCTGGATGGCTCAGTCGGTTAAGTATCTGCCTTTGGCTCAGGTCACGATCTCGGGGTCCTGGGATCGAGTCCTGTGTTGGGCTCCCTGCTCAGTGGGGAGTCTGCTTCTCCCTCTTCCTCTGCCCCTCTCCTTACACACTCTCTCTCTCATAAATGAATAAAATCTTTACAAAAAGAAAAAAGAAAAAAAAAAAGAACTGAATTACCTTAAAGTCTCCTATTGACTTTGGATCTGAAAGTTTGAATTCTACTTTTTGTATTTATAACCATGCACACACGCACACACACAACACCATGACTTTGGATAGCATATTTTATTTTGAATTCCTGAATAGTTTACTTGCCAAATTAATTAGAGAAGAAAAATGTACTATGATTTCAGAAAGAGAACTGACTTATCTTGTAAATATTATGAAGTATCTAGAAATTTGCAATGCTCACTATCCAAATTACTATTTACTGTAACAGACAATGGACATAGAAATCATAACTCTTTTTATGTTAGAAGAACTTTTATAAAATTCCATTTATTACAAAATGTTTGACTTAATGATTTAAAATAGATAGTATTTAAATAACAGATGTTATATAGATAATTATTAGATAACAGAGGTTACACCTTTTCAGATTAAGGCTCAAAAATCCTTTCAATAAAGTGTATATAAAACTCATATCATGAAGTAACTGATATTTTTAACAATTTAAACACAATTAAGAAACATCAAATTTTATTAACCTAAGTATTACGTTTTCATGCTAAAATTATATACAAAATCAAGTTATTCTATAATATAAAGTTGCAGTTAATCGTGACTACAGGTTAATATACTTATGACAGCATATGTACATATGACTGAATTAAACATACAGCTAATTCTTTTTAAGAGCAATACATAAGGATTTTTCAAATTGAAAAAAAATTTGAAGCAAGTTTCTCTACAGAAATTATTTTACTTGGGTTCAGAAACATTGCATTTAAATTATTTTGAAAAGTTTGCCTCTTGCAGAAGTAGATCCTGAACTGGAGTATCGCTACAATTCATCTGGGATGCGTCCTGACAACTCCAGGACGATGAAATACAGTTAGGTGAGGACTGATCGCAGCATGAGCAAGAATTAAGGTGCGGGCAGGTCAAGGTAAGAATGATTGCTGATTATGCAAAAGCCTAACAGCGTCTTAAGAATATAGACAAAATGTATTAAGAAAACAAGTTTTAGCTCAAGAATGACTAATATTTTTAGCCTTGGGAGTGAAGCTAATGTCGGAGTTAAAGAGACAGATTGTTAGTGCGGTTGTCAGCACACTCATCCATCTGGAATTGTTTTTTCCCCTCTTGTTTTTCAGTTTTTCTATTAAAATAATTCTCTCTTTGTTGAACAAAATGAAAAGTAACATGCAATTAACATGAATATGCTCCCAGATTATTTTTGGGCATTAGAGTTGTGTCTGACATTTAAGCAAATCACCTAATTAGTCTCTGTCTACATTCATCAACACGTGAAGCAGATTCTAAAGATTTTATATTCCTGATAACAAAATTGGTAAATTTTAATGTGTTTAATGTTAAAATACGTTTTATGGTATATAACCTTTATAAAATGTTTAAGTTAATTACTTAAACTTTATTTATTTATTTTAAAGAATGTGGTCTTCATTTTTTTTTTTTTTAAGATTTATTTTTTTGAGAGAGAGAGACAGAATGAGAGAGAGAGAGCACAAGCCGGGGGGAGAGACAGAGGGAGAAGCAGGCTCCCCACTGAGCAGGGAGTCCAAAGTGGGGCTTGATCCCCGGACCCTGGGATCATGACCCAAGCTGAAGGCAGAAGAGCCTTAACAGACTGAGCTATCAAGGCGCCCCCTGTGGTCTTTATTCTAAAGGCCGTGGGGCAATATACCTGGTGTCAGCAGAGTGGCCAGAAAGGTCTGTGGGCTGTGGAGACCGTCAGGGCTGAGCTGAAAGGTTTTTGGTTTTGTTTTTGTTTTTTAAGTAAGCCCTATGCCCAAAGTAGGGCTTAAATTCATGAGCCCAAGATCAAGAGTCACATGCTCTACCGACTGAGCCAGTCAGGCCACACTCTCCCCTTATTTTTCCCCTTGTTGGTCAGCAGTGGTTACTGCACCACTGGCAGATAATGCAATGTATATACATTAGCTAGATATATTTATTGACTATTTTGTAAAAGAATGAATTAATAGGGCAGAGCTATCTTAAAGACCCAGAAACTACATTTCTAAAAATGGTTACATTTTAAGCACAAATATAAATAGTTAACAAAAGGTTTGATTTTTTCAATATCTCATGCCTGCTTTACATAATGGCATATAATTCAACTCTACGTTTAATTTCATGTCTTACATCTTAGCATACAACCCATCCATCCATACACACAGATGCAAATACAGAACTCTTTTTCACAATGAAAAATTGTGATACGAAATTCTAAAGTGAGAATTTTTTGTTGTTGTTGTAAGATTTTGTTTGACAGAGAGAGACAGTGAGGGAGGGAACAGAAGCAGGGGCAGAGGGAGAGGGAGAAGCAGGCTCCCCACTGAGCAGGGAGCCCGATGCGGGGCTGGACACCAGGACCCCGGGCTCATGACCTGAGCCGAAAGCAGGCGCTTAACGACTGAACCACCCAGGCACCCCTAAAGTGAGAATTCTTACTATTTTATGTTATTTATCAATTTAAGGAATGTTAATTGAAATATGCAAATTTTGAGTCATTCTGTTTGAGATCAACCCAAAAAGGGGTTTGGAAGTTATGGTCTACGGCCATACCACCCTGAACGCGCCCGATCTCATCTGGAAGTTATGAGGAGGAATGCAAAGTGGAAAAGTCAGCCAGACAAGAGTTTTTGTAGGTTTGCTTTTGAGGAATAAAAGAAAAGTGATATGAAATGAATCAGAGCCTTAAAACCCCATTGTCAGAGTTAGGAAGCTAGATGGGAAGAGCGTCCTGAGCACTTCTCCTAAGGGCGAGTTTCTAATATGGGTGGAATTAACCCTAGTTGATTCTATGTTCAGAAGGGAGAATAAAAAAATATTTATGCATTAATGTACAGGACTGAAATTTAATGCATGACATTTCTTTAAAAAGTCTTTTAGAAGGGGCACCTGGGTGGCTCAGTAGGTTAAGCATCTGCCTTAGGCTCAGGTCATGATCTCAGGGTCCTGGGATTGAGCCCCACATTGGGCTCCCTGCTCTGTAGGAAGTCTGTTTCTCCCTCGCCCTCTGCCTCTCCTCACCCCACTTGTGCTTTCTCTCGCTATCTCTCTCTCTCAAGTAAATAAATAAAATCTTTTTTTTAAAAAAAAGTCTTTTAGAAGGTCTGTGACTCCCAAAATGGAATGCAGAATGTGACAAAAGAATTTAACTGTATTCAAATGTAAAAGGAAGTCTCACTGAAGAGGGTGGGGAAACAAGATGTTGACCTAAGTAACTATGGAAATGAGTGGATTGTGTAAAACTAAAGGTAAAAGAGATTATATGTAAGTACTGTAGTGTAGTTGATTAATATTTCCCATGAGAGTAAAAGTTAAAGATTCTGAAATCACTATACATATGTTTTGGAATTGAGCAATAAAATAAATGGATGGAAGACAGTGGTAGCCAGTTTTCTCATAATTAAACTGGGGAGTTATAGACCAGAAAGGGGAAGAAGCTAGAATGATCTATATGATTACAGATTAGAGTTAGAGATATCAGTATATTTAGTATAATATAATATAGCTGATAAGATACAGGGAGTTTTATAGATATGCATTTATACGTTGGTTGATATCTACACAGGTATTTTCCTTCTCTGTCCCTCAGAGAGTCTAGAAGCAATCACAGTATCAAAGAGCACAAGCACCAAGATCTTGTTTTCTAATTCCTTTTTTCCAATAAAAGAAATCAGCACTCCTTGGCAAGATGACTGATTCTATCTCTGAGCAAGAGATAGACACAAGGAGCCTGGAGCATCTTGTAGCGGAAGCAAAGTCAAGTCCTCAAACAAATAAACATGAAAAATAAAACCTCAAAACCTAAAACAAAACAAAACAAAAGCCCCAAAACCCGAAAAACAAAAAACTCAACCCTCCAAAGAATGGAGATGTCAAGGGAACTCAAGAGATAACTGAAAAAGCTCTCAACGTGAGCAACAAAATCAAGTAGTACTGGATTATAATCCAAAATCCAAAATAAATTTCCATTAGCTCATATTAATATTTAAATTAATGAATAAATAGAAAAAAATTACTATGTCAATTTTAAAAAATATCTAGATATTCCACCTTCAAAGAGGTGGAGCGTTTAACTCCCCACTCCTCAACTGCAGACTGCACATGACATCCTTCCAACGAGCTGAGTGTGCACAAGGTGAACAAAAGACTAACCTTACAAAACCAAAACTGAAAAATGCCACGTTAGCCAAGTGATCAAGGGTAACAGCAACAATAATGAATAACATTTTGGTGATATATATTATGTGATAAGAGATGCACTTAGCTTCTGTGGTCTTCTTGTCTAAAACACATAAACTCAGGCTAATAATTGACAAAGCCTCAGACAAATGTCCATTGAGGGACATTCCACAAAACACCTGAGTGGCACTCCTCAAAATTGTCAAGGTCATTAATAACAAAGGGATTTCTGAGAAGCTGACAAAGCCAGAAAGAGTTTATGGAGATAAGATGAGTTAATGTAATGTATCCTGGATAAGATACTGCAACAGAAAAAATAAAAACTAAGGGAGTACGAATAAAATGTGGATTTTGATTAATCATAATGTATCAATTTTGGTTCATTAATTGTGAGAAATATATCTTACCACAGTATGATGTTAATCATATAGGAAAACTGGGTGTGGGATATGAGGAACCTCTGTCCTATACTCATAATTTTCCTGTAAATCTAAAATTAATCTAAAAGAAAAAAAAATTAAAGTATATTGGAGAGAGGTGGCAGTGAAGAAGAATGGCATTGATATTTCCCAACAACATAAATATTATATGAGAGAACCATTTACTGGACAAAACAATTCTAGCTATATCCACTCTTACCTTTCCAAACACCCCAATATTGGACATGAACATATACACAAACATCAGTTTCTGTTGCAAGGAGCGTGGTAACTAAAATGACACCAGTTACCTGAAACTGAATTAAAACTCATCTCTTTACCACCCCAAGCACAACAAAGCAATACAGAAAGACCAAAATACCCCACTAAAAAACCAAAAAAACAAAAAGTACTTTAAGAACCAGGTGGTATCCTATTGAAGAGCTCTCTGTGCTATTTTTTTTAACTGTAAATCTGTTCATTTTTTCTTGATAGAATGATGACTATTTTATGTTTACTTTGAAAATGATTCTAGAAAGAAAGGAGCATTGTGGGTATGATATTCTGTGAAGAGGTAAAAGCTGAGTTTAGGTAAAGATGAGGGCTTGGTGGGGCATGTCATGCATAGCAAGGGATAAGTGTCCCATGGGTTTACAGTAGATTCTATGTTAAGTAGGAGCTAAATTTATATATGGAATAATATGATAGCTCATGGAAATTTCCTGTTATTGGTATCATGCAGTCTTCTGCTTATACTGCTCAATAATATGGAGAATATATTCACTCTGAGCTGCTAGCAGAAGAACATAGTCAGTGTTTATTTCTACTTATAGAAGAAAGATCCTTTGTGCCTGGTGATCTTCTTTCCATCTGTCTGATTAGCCAAGTCAACATCCGTGAACAATGTGGAGACATCTATCCGAGGCAGATCTAATCCCACAATTTATTTTTGAAGCATGCGGAACCAACTTCACAGCAACTCATACATTTTGCTGCCAAACAATTTCTTCCCGAAGATGACCAGGTAGGTCATACAGTCTAGTACGAAGCAGTATGTTTTACCAGGTAAGTTACTTCTTTCTTTGAGACAAACATCGCTCTTAGTCTTCTTATCACTGTATATTTCTTTTTCAGAAGCCTTAATTTATCTCGTTGAGATTTTAATTTATAGTTGAAAACCACTTTGAGTCAACGGTAATACAGGGCTAGCTAAAGTCAAACAACCGTAAATAGAAGATTTTTCTACTTATTTTCAGATTTCAGGCTGAATCTTATCTTTATTTCTGCTAAACAAGTTTATGACCTCACATTAATGACTAGTCAGTGTGCACAGGGCCAATTTTGACATAGGTCCTTTTTTATTTCAGTAACTAAAGTCACTTAAAAGTTTAAATTAGAAAGTACACTTTATGACTAGTACTAGAGAAAGGAAGTTGCTGCTTCGAGAGACATTCTCTTCTATGGTGTTCCTACTGTGTCGGAAAATTACATTATGTCCATCTTTTAATTTGGCTCAGTAATAATGGATTTCCACCTACACATATAATGTTTTCCCAATTTTTTAAAAGCTTGATGCCTCAATGGAAATATGGGATACGCTGCTGTGATAGCGCTTTGCTATAAAATAGAATTAAGTTAGTTCAGAGAAGCCCGGGAAATAAATGTTAGAACAGGAGGAGGCCAGGAAACTGTCCACAGCTCTACTGTAGTTAAGATAGAGTCACAATTGTGTGGTGTCAGGGTCTGTCTTTTAACTGCAGCAGTTGGCTAATTACTTTTTGAGATCTGTTTATTCCAGTTTTTCTGAATGGGTAATTTAGTTTTCTATTCACTACTTGGAGAATTACATTGTTTTTAATTTTTTTTAAATGCTGTCTTTTCCTGAATTTCAGATTCTCAATTCTTCTTCGTAGCATCTTTTTTTAAAAGATACTATTTTATTAATTTATTTATTTATTTATTTATTTATTTATTTAAGAGAGAGTAAGGAAAGAAGAGAGAGAAATTCAAGCCGACTCTGTACTACGTGAGGAGCCCAATGCAAGGCTTGATCTCACGCCCCTGAGATCAGGACCTGAGCCAAAATCAAGAGTGGGACACACTTAACGGACTGAGCCACCCAGGTTCCTCTTCTTTGTAGCATCTTAAAAACAATGTATCGTAAATTTACATACTGGGAAACAGAGAAAAAGAGAGAACTAAACACATATGAAAAATATTCTACCACTTGAAACACAATTGCAAAATCGAGATAGTAATCTCAATAGTATCTCGTTGTCTTCCCCCACCTGTGTGAGCTTTCTTAGGTATTTCTTATAGACATGTATTTGTCATACTCGTTGTGAGGACCCAGGTCAAAAATTTAAACCATTTAAATTGTGCAAATCCTTTGACCCAGCTAATTTCCTTCTATTAATTTATCCATAGCAAAGATCCATAGATAAGTTTAAAATTTAAACTGAACAGCCCTGACGCAGGGCTGGATCCCAAGACCCTGAGATCATGACCTGAGCCACAAGGAGACGCTTAACGGACTGGGCCACCCAGGTGCCCTGAAATAAATGCCTTTGGTGGACTGTGGTCCATCTCCCCCAGGGAGAGTGGGGATTTGAGCAAGTGGAAAGATAAGTAGCTATTTGGATATCTGAGGAGAAAATAATGAAGGCTGAGGGATAAACTGAACAGCCTCTGGGTAGCTCAGTCCCTTAAGTGACTCCCTGGGGCTCAGGTCATGACCTA
Organism: Ailuropoda melanoleuca; assembly: GCF_002007445.2. Classification (NCBI taxonomy): domain Eukaryota; kingdom Metazoa; phylum Chordata; class Mammalia; order Carnivora; family Ursidae; genus Ailuropoda; species Ailuropoda melanoleuca. The sequence goes on from NC_048218.1 coordinate 97,406,531, forward strand.
GGGTCCTGGGATCCAGCCCTATGTCAGGCTCTCTGTTTTGCAGGGAATCTGCTTCTCCCTCTGCCCCTCACCCCACTCGTTCTCTCTCAAATAAGTAAACAAAATCTTTTTTTTTTTTTAGGCACTTATTTCTAGTATAGAGTTTTTTGTTTTTTTAATCCCTAGCATTTCTTTTTTATTCTTTTTTTGAATTTCCATTTCTCTGCTTCCATTTTCTATCTGTATTTGCATGTTAGTTGGTTTAAATTCATGATCTGATAATTCTAACATCTCTGCCATATTGGAGTCTGGTCCTGATGATTGCTACATCTCTTTAAATTGTGCTTTACTTTTTTTTTTTTCCTTCTGATTTCCTGTTGAAACATAGATATGATACATGTTAAGAGGAACTGTAGTAAACAGACCTTTAGTAATATATTGGTAAGGTTCGGGGGAGGGGAAGTGTTCTAAGGTGCTATGATTAGGTCTCAGTCTTTTGATGAACCTAGGCCCTGGGCTCTGAACTTCACTAGTACTCCTTAGTATTATTATTATTTTTTTTCCCCTTCTCATCTTCTTCATCCCTTTAGGTTGGACAAGATGGTAAGGAGCCTGGAGTTGGGTTATTTCCTTCCCCCAGGGGGAAATTATGCTCTAATAAAACCTCAATATGTTAGGATGTGATAAAATAGTTTTGCTGGAGGGTAGGCCTTTTTAAGAAGAATGGAATGCTCAGATATATTTCAATTGGTTACTTTTCCTCAATCTCTGACAAAAGCTGGAGTTTTTTCCTTGACCATCTCTGAAAACTGGTAGGGTTGCTGGAGATAAAATCCACAAAAGTGTGAGGGTTCCCCTCTGGGTCCTACTAGAGTTTTGAACTGTCAGACTTGACCCCTGAACTTCCAGTAAGTCTCAATTACAGCTCAGGTTTTCCTAGGCTGATACTGATTCCTGTGGTGGTTTCTCTATGGGGTTTTCTGTCCTATTACATCATGATTCTTTGTATCTGCCTGTCTCTCTCAAATCTGGGAACAGTGTTTTACCCTATGACCTTAACTTCTCTGGCAGATCTAAGAACAGTTGTTGATTTTTCAGTTTGATTTTTCAGTTTAGCTCTGTGCCTGTTGTTGTCATTAGGAAAGAGTGACGACTTCAAAGCCCCTTACATGTCTGACCAGAACCTGGAAGGTATCAGCAATACATTTTGGGTCATCATAAAGAGCTCTGAGCCATCCAAGAGACACATCGGTGATGCAACAGTCCTAAAGCTCCAGGGTGGTTCTTAGGTATAATGTGTCATGGTCCCAGCAAAGACCATTTTGTTGGCTATAGCTTGTGCTTGGAGTGTACGCTGAGCTAAGTATAAAGCTGAAAAGATACATTTTAACTGCACTTCAGTGTCTTCAACTGAAAAAGAGCAGAATAGAAATTGATCTGAAGATATTACTTATAGCTCCAGGTAATCCACCATTTTCTAAATCCATTAAATGCTTGAATTGGTTTGTAACATACCAAAACCAGAAAACAAAACATTCCAGCTTAAGTACTGTGGATTCAACACTAAGTGCAAGTGGGTAAATAATGAGTGGAATCAATTAAAAGCCATCCTGAAAAACAGGTGTGGCAGACACCTTCTGAAACGGTTCCCAGTGACCCCTACGTCCTGATATCCACATTCTCATTAATCTCTTACCTTTGTGAGTGGCTAGACCTATATGCAAGAGAAGGAACTGTTTCACTGAAATGGCAGTGGACAGACACATTTGTCTTTTGCATCAGCCTTCTGGTAAGTTGATGCCAATCACCTGCTTTACTTCTGAAATATACCTGAGATTTTCAGAGGCGGCTTCTTGTGATTCTGGTCTTTCACGATTTCCTGAAAATTTGGTTTCTCTTTGACACATTCTAATGGTGTTGTAAGCAACTGATTTGCTACACTGAATCATTTCCTGCGGAAATACTAAGGGATTTATACATACACGTTGCAGCAGTAACTGACACTCTGTTAGCATGCTATAGAACGGGAGATACCCACACAAGTGCTAATCTGAGCAGTGTGAAAGATCCAATCATCCTGCAGTTATCACATATTGAGGGCAGAAAATTCTGAAAACCATTTCTCTCTTTCCCATTTTGCGTTCCAGAATTTAATAAATCTTATGAAGCTGAAAGACTAACAACATGACAAGAAGAGGCTGAGTGAGAAATTGAGAGAAAAAGATTTTTAGAAGGCCAAGGAGAGGGGAAGACATACGGTGTCCAGGAAACCTGCTGAACAGGAGTGAACAGCCACTTAGGTATCACTGGGGTGGAGAATTGAGCCCTTGTGATTACAAGAAGTTGAGGGAAGAGAATATTGAGTAAGATATAAGACACATATTCAAACTGTTCAGCTTTCCTCCTGTAGAATAGGCTAAAAAATACAAATTAAAGCTTTAGCAAAATGTTTTATAAATTCTTCTTTCAACTGTGTTGCTTTAGATAGGTAGGTCACTCTTCCTATTCAGGGCACTAGTTCAACATTTGGTTAGTTGTTGGAGTTAATAACCCCAAAGTGTAGTTTAACCTACAGGAGCTCTGTATTGAATTTTAGGGGGATAGATACTTGTTTTAGTTCATTTACTTCTCATTGAAACACGATAATTTTTCAGTCCTCTTTTTAAAGAGACAATATCACTCTGTAATTGACAATAAAACTGAAAAAATGTGTGTAAAGTTTATTTGTGAACTCTAAGGCATCCTGTGGATGTTTTGCTACCTATGAATTCCTTATGGGCAAACATGTTTTAGTGTCTGTAGCATTTTTTATATATACACAATAAGTACTGTTAAAAATGTGTAAGTTAAATAAATAATTAAATGCTCTGAAAACACCTCTCTTGTGACTAAGCCTGAGAAGGCAGATTTACACATGCTTTTTGCACCTCCAGAGTTTTAGGCTGAAAACATGTTCCTTCTAACAGTATAGACACATTCATCTCTTCATGATTCATAAAAAATTTTCAAATTAAAAATCATGATATTTCCGTACTCCTTGAGCCTTAGTGATCATAAAGAACAACACGGAAATATATGATAGGATAGGTGCTACATTTCAAATTGTGTGGGTTGAGATGAATTTTTGAGATCAGAAAATATAGTCTTCTGAGGGATTTTATGTTTGTTAATCTAGAGCAATTTATCCATATATCTATATAACTGTCTATTTCCATATATAAATGTGTGCAGAGACTTATGCATTTAATATATTTGTTCTTAAGAAGGTATCAACTCTTATGTTTAAATACATTTTATGCAAAGGAAGGAATTGTTCTGTACTATATATTCAATCACTTCAAGAATTTTTACAGATAAAAGCAGCACAACCTTTAAAGAAAACAAACTTGCAGACTTAATTTTTCACAGTGATAAGGCATGAAGATAAACCTAATGAAGATAATGGAAATGATTATAATAATATATGAGCATGGAGAAAACAAATATCTAATGCCAGCTAATTTAAATTTAAATATAATTGTCAGCCAATGACACAGGGACACAATCCTAAATATTTCATGCTTATCAACAAAGATGCAAGTACCTCATCCAATACCCCCACACATTTAAAAAAGCCATTGTGAAACCACATCATGCTGAAGCCCAGGAAAAGGAGTAGTTTTGGGGCAAATAACACATTTTGGCTCTTTCTGAGCTTCCTTCATACATCACATTATCACATTTTACACAAGTTCTTTTAAATACATGGCTATAGATTCAAAAGAATGCCTGAGCTGCTGGTTCCCCTGAGCTTTGGAAGTCTAGGGAAAGGTGCCCCTGGAGGTTTAAGGTCAACACAACCAAAACAAATAAACAAGGCAAAAGAAATTCTCATGATACCAGGTACATATTCTCAAATGGGGATATTTATTTGTTCAGGATCAAGGAAATATTATTAAGCATCTATCCTGACAAGGCACTGAGCTAGGCATTGGAGCAGGGCAGGAATGGTTTTGTTAATGGAATGATTATATTACTCTCTACCTTCAAAAAAAGTATATCTTGCTCCCTAAATGAGATTAAAGTCAAGTAAACATCACATAATAACACAAGAAAGAGATTAACAACCCAATAAAAAAGATACAGGTAACCATTATGATCACTGGGAAAATAATTATTTAAATCATTATAAGAGTTAGGTAAGATGATATGGAGGTGGCATTTTAACTGGTTGCTAAAGAATACTGAAGTAATCCTAAAAAAGTAAAATGTAAAAATTTGAGTTACACGATAAAATTAAATGAGATAGCTCCTTAAAGAATTCTCCTTTACAACGTTTTCTCATGAAAGTAATTCAATTGTGAAAAAAGTACTCAATCATTCTAAAGTATAATATATCTTCCACTCAAGTCTTCATTATTTCTTCAGTAAGAAGATCCAAAACATTAGGTGTTGGTTCAATATGAAAATACAAACATTCAAGAGTGAGGATGAGAATGTGTAGTATTAATTTATTTTCTTTTCTTCAACACAGAGATTCATAGATCTTTGAATCACTCTGCATATTTTAATTTGGAAGTATTATTTCCCTATTGTTATACTTCACAGAAATAAAACTCCAACTATTTCCATATATTTTTGTGTTGAGTATATTCATCAGTATTAGAGCTATTTTATAAATAGTTCATAGCTTTTGCTTTCACCTGGTACACCCACTCTGGAAAACAGCAGGGAGGTTCCTCAAGAAGTTAAAAATAAAGCCACCCTATGACCCAGCAATTGTACTACTAGGTATTTACCCCAAAGATCCAAATGCAGTGACCAAGGGGCACCTGCACCCCAATGTTCATAGCAGCACTGTACACAGTAGCCAAACTGTGGAAAGAGCCAAGATGTCCATTGATAGATGAATGGATAAAGAAGATGTGGTATATATACCACATGTGGTATCTATATATCTATATATATTTATATATATATACAATGGAATATTACTCAACCATCAGAAAGGATGAATACTTAGATTTACATCAACATGGATGGAACTGGAGGGTATTATGCTGAGCAAAATAAGTCAATCAGAGAAAGACAATTATCATATGGTTTCACTCATATGTGGAATATAAGAAACAGGGCAGAGGACTATTGAGGAAGGGAGGGAAAACTGAATAGGAAGTCATCAGAGAGGGAGAAAAACCATGAGAGACTCTTAACTACAGGAAACAAACTGAGGGTTGCTGGAGGGGAGGTGGGTGGGGGGATGGGGTAATTAGGTGAGGGGAATTAAGGAGGGCATGTAATGTGATGAGCACTGGGTGTTATACACAACTGATAAATTATTGAATACTGCATCTGAAACTAAGTTTCAGATAAGTTGGCTAATTGTTTTAAATAAAAAATATATATTTCTATATATAAATCGTATGTATAGAAATATATATAAACATTTTAATATACTGCTTTGGGAAATAATTTTTAAAAATTCTATTTAAAATGATACATAAGATGGTTATCAAAATTAGCATAGATTAAGAATGTTTACAGTACATATACATATGCATTATATATAAATATAGACTTTATTAAGAATTTTCTGAGATTACTTTGAAAAATAAATCTTGCCTACACTCAGTTATTCACAGTACATTATAACTAATTCGCAGAGTAGACACATAAAACATGTTAACTGAGTTTTGAAGTAGGGAAGTTACCACTAGAGTGGTGACTGATGAGACCACTTGTTCAGGTGGCACAAAGAAGTAAAGATGCTGAGGTGAAAATTCCAGTTGGTCTGCTTCAAATATCTGGGCTTTTGACCACATCATGCTTTGCTTAACCTTATATATTAGTCCGCTCAGGCTGCAATAGCAAAGTACCATAGACTGGGTGGCTTAGAAAGCAGACATTTATTGCTCACAGTTCTGGAAGCTGGAGAGTAGGAGACTGAGATCAAAAGAGATCTGATTCCTGGTGAGGGTGCTCTTTCAGGGACTGCAGATGATGTCCTCCTCGCTGCATCCTCACTTGACGGAGAGACAGCACTCTGGCCTCTCCTCTTCTAAGGATACTAATCACATCATGGACCCCTACCCTCATTACCTCATTTCCCTAATTATTTCCCAAAGACCCATCTCCAAATACCATCATGTTGGTGCTTAGGCCTTCAACATATAAATTTTGGGAGAACATAAACATTGGTTCAAAACCTAATTTGCTTCATTTGTAAACATCAAACCTTAAAGTTTGTCTTGCTTAAATTATATGGCTGTGGTGAAGTCAAATTACATGTATTCACATATACATATGTGTGTGTGTGTGTGTGTGTGCATGCATATTCATTCATCCAAATTACACATATTCATATATATGTGTGTATATACACACACACACACAAATATATGGAAGTCTGCTACAAATTATACACTGATATGTTAAGAAAAGCTCTATTTTATTTTTATATAGCCATTATAAAGCATTTTAGAATATAATTTAAAATACAATAGATTGTTTTAGGAGTGTGTTTTTAAAACACATCTGCTGTGTTGAGCTGTATAAAATACACAGATAAGAAAATTTAAGTAGAAGTCTTTACAATTTACCAATTGTTATGGATACCTGGAATTGTCTGTTCAATGCCACTTCCCTTAGAACAACCAAACCCTCTATTCAAATATTAGTGCTGGATCCATTATATAACTACAATAGGATTTTTACCTTCTGGTTCAACTAATTATGCCCCTAGGTTATCCAGCTCAAGCTAGGGAACTCCCAAAATTATATTCCTCTGGATTGTGGACCATGATGATACTTTTCGAAGAAAATTCTCTGTGAAATGCTTTGGGAAGTCAGATATACTCGACTAGGAATTAGTTTTGCTGCCATGGAAGAGTCAAATACCGATAAAATACCTGGTACTCAAAATTACCCAATAATTCCTGACCGACAGTACATGTAATGATTTATGTATAAGTGAATAAGATTCTCCCCTTTTCTCTAATAAGTTAAGAGTTATACTTCGGATACCTTGGCTTCTCTTTTGGTTTGTTTTTTCAACAAATCTTTTAAAGATTTTATTTATGTATTTGAGAGAGAGAGAGAGAGAGAGAGCATTAGTGGTGGGGAGGGGCAAAGAGCAGAGAGAGAGGGAGAAGCAGGCTCCCCATTGAGCAGGGAGCCCAATGCGGGGCTCCATCCCAGGACTCCGGGATCAAGACCTGAGCCAAAGGCAGATGCTTAACCAACTGAGTCACCCGGGCACCCCTATTTTTGTTTATTTTTAAGAGCTTTATTGAGGATGTATAATTGACACATAAATAAAATGCATATTTAAAGTGCAAAATTTTGCTGTTTTGATAAATGTATTATAGATGCTCCATACCCCTCCGTAATCCGACTCTCACAGCCACATTCAAGCCACCGCCTACTACCGCACGTATCTAGACGACCCGTGATCCTTCTGTCACTCTAGTTTGCATTTGCTTCTATTTCATACATCTAGAGTCAGACAGTGCATACTCCTTTTTATCTGGCTTCTTTTATGCAGCATTAGTATTTTGAAATCTACCCACATTATTGCATGTATCAATAGTTCATTCCTTCTTATTGCTGAGTATGGGTATATCACGATTCATCTATTAACTAGTTTTTTGGGTTTTTTTGTTTTTTTCCTGTGGGAGGATATTACAAGTTAAACTTCTGGGAAAATTTGTTTTCACGTAATCTCTACACCCAACGTGGGGCTCAAACTCACAACCAAGAATCAAGAGCCATGGGTAGATTTGTTTTCAAATTGTTGTATGAATATATGCTGTGCTAGGCAGAATGGTGGCTCCCAAAATTATCCATGTCCTAATCCCTGAGATGTGGAATGTGTTACCTTATTTGGCAAGAGGAAATTAAGGTTGCAGATGCAATTAAGTTTCCTAATCAACTAACCTTGACATGGGGAGATTATAGAGACTTATCTGAGAAGTTCCAGTCTAATCACATGAGTCCTCATAACTAGAAACAGAAGAGAGAATCAGAGAGATGTGATATGAAATGGACTTGACTTGCTATTGTCTGATTTGAAAATCAAGGAAGGGGACTAAAAGTCAAAGAATGTGCATAGAATTTAGAAGCCTGAAGAACAAGGAAACAAATTCTCCCTGAAGCTTCCAGAAAGACAGACAGTCCCACCAATGCCCTATTTTTGAGTTCAATGTTGAATTTCTGAATTAAGAACTATCAGATAACACATTCATATTGTTTTTTTATTTCCTAATTTTTTTGTATTTATTTTTTTTAACTTTTTATTTCAATTCCAGTTAGTTAACACACAGTGTTATACTAGTTTCAGGCATATGATATAGTGAGTCAACATTTCCATACTCACCCAGTGCTCATCATAACAAGTGCACTCCTTAATCCCCATCACATATTTCACCCGTCCCCGTAGCCTTCTTCCCCTCTGGTAACTTATCCGTTTGTTCTCTCTAGTTAAGAGTCTGTTTCTTGGTTTGTCTTTCTCTCTCCTTTTTTCCCCCCTTTGCTCATTTGAAATTCGTATTGTTTTAAGACACTAAATGTGTTTCGTTATGCAATAGAAAAACCAATACATGTTGCCTGGGTGGTTCAGTTGGTTAAGTGTCGAACTCTTAATTTCATTTCAGGTCATGATCTCAGGCTCGTGAGCTCAAGCCCTGAGTCAGGCTCTATGCTAGGTGGGGTGTCCGCTTGGGATTCTCTCTCTCCCCCTCTTCCTTTGTCCTCCCCACCCCCCCCTCTTTCTCTCTAAAATAAATAAATAAATATTAAAAAATGCATATCATTTCATTTGTCTTGCATAAATATCTAGGTCTGGAATGTCTAAACCATATAGTAGATATATATTTAAATTTCTAAGAAACTGCCAAACTGCTATCAAAAGTGGTTGTACCATTTTACATTCCCACCAAAAATTAATGAGTCCACATCCTCATCAACAATTGAAATGGTCAGACTTTCAAATTTTAGACATTCTAATAGGTAGGTAGTAGTCTCTCATTTTGGTTTTAATTTTCTTTTGCCAAATAAGTAATGATACTGAGCATCATTTAATGTAATAGATTTCTATCCATATGACTTCTTTTGAAAAATGTCTGTTCAAATCTTTACCTATTTATTTACTGGATTGTTTCCTTACTATTGAGTTTTGATTGGATACCAATCCTTTTACCAGATGTATGATTTGCAAATATGTTCTCCCAGTATGAGCTTGTCTTTCATTCTCTTAAGAATGTCTTACAAAGAGTAGAAGTTTTACATTTTGATAAAGTTCAATTTATCCATTTCTTCTTTCATGAATTATGCTTTTTATGGTGTATCTATAAAAATCTTTTCCTAATCCAAGATCGCAATGATGTTTCTCCTACGTTTCCATTAAACTTTCATTGTTTTAGGCCTAATATTTAAGCTTATGATTAATTTTGACTAATTTTATATATGATAGGAGATACAGGTCAAACTTAACTTTTTCTTACATATTGCTATCCAATAGTTTATAAACAATGTTGAAAGGTTGTCCTTTTTTCCAATGAAATGCCTTTGCATCTTTGTCAAAAAAAGTTGTGCATTCACTAATATATTGGAGTTTATTCTGTTGTATTGATACCTTTGTAATTCTTATGCTAATAACAGTGTCTGAATTACTAGAATGAGTATCTCAAATAAACCTTGATATTTTGTAAGTTTTAGCTCTCTTTCAACTTTGTGTATCTTTAATATGTTGCTGACTATTCTAGAAACTTAGCCTTTCCATATGGATTTCAGAATCAGCTTGCACTAGCCTCCAGAAAAACAAACAAACCAAAAAAGCTTGCTTATTATTAATTGCAATTGTATTGAATCTATAGATCAATTAGGGGAGAACTGGCATTTTAAAAACATAAAGTCTTCTAACTCATGAACAAAAAAACCCAATAAGGTAGATGTTAGGTTTTCTTTAATTTCTCTCAGAAATCTTTTTTTCTTTTTTAGTATACAGTTAGCTTTATTACTAATTATTTCATTCATTCTCATGCTGTTATATTTGATATTTTTTATTTCAGTAAAACTGTTGAGGGCAGTGTATAGAAATGCTAAATTAATTAACTATAGATTTTTTTATTTCATATATTTTATTCCAAATTTTTATAAATTCTCCATATATAATCATATTATTGTTGAATAAAAATATTTGTATTTCTTCATTTTCACTATGGATGCTTTTTATGTATTTTCCTTGCTTTTCACCAGCTAGAACCATCCAGTACAATGTTGAATAGAAATGATGAGAATGGGCATTTCTGCCTTATTCTAGCTTTGGAGGGAAAAGAATTCTGTCTTTTACCATTAAGTATGACGTTAGACATAGATTTTTCATAGATGGTCCTTATCCAGTTGAGGAAGGTCCTTTCTAGTCCTGGTTAACTAAGAGGTTGTTATTTTTCTTTCTAGGAATGGATATTGGATTTTGCCCAAAGATTCTTCTGCAGCAGGCACTGAGGTAATATTTTTTCCTAATTATTAATATGGTAAACTGCATTGTTTTTAATACAATTTAATATAAGATAAAATATCATTTTAATACAATTTTAGATTTCCAGAATAATTATGATGATAACAGAGTTCTCATATATCCCACAATCAGCTTCTTCTATACTATTAGTGTTTTAAATTGCTATGGTCCATTTGTCACAATTAATGAGTGAATGTGGACATTTTATTTTTAACTGAAGTTCATACTTTTACAAGATTTTCTTAGTTTTTACCTAATGTCTTCTTCTGTTCTTGGATCCCATCCAGGATACCATATTATATTTATCTGTCATGTCTCTGTAAGCTCCTCTTGGCTGTGACAGTTTTTTACTTTCCTTACTTTTTATGACCTTGAAAATTTTGAAGAATACTGGTCAGGGATGTTATAGAATGTCCATCAACTGGGATTTGTCTGATGTTTTTCTCACTATTAGACTGGGTGTATGGATTTTTGGAAAACCACAAAAGTAAACTGCCTTTTTATCACATCATACCAAATGTACATACTATCACCAAGATTTATCACTGTGGATATAAAAGCTTGATTCCACAGCTGAGGTAGTGACAGGTTTCTCTACCCGAAAGTCACTCTTTTTCATCCTTTCCATACCGTAATCTTTGTAAGGAAGTGACTCTGCAGACCTTACACCTGAGGAGTGGGAAGTTCTGTCCTACTTTCTTGGGGGCAGAGTATCTAAATAATTGTTTAGAATTCTGAATAGGACAACGTTGCTATGAACATTGGGGTGCATATGGCCCTTCTCTTCACTACGTCTGTATCTTTGGGGTAAACACCCAGTAGTGCGATGGCTGGGTCATAGGGTAGCTCAATTTTTAACTTTTTAAGGGACCTCCACACTGTTTTCCAGAGTGGCTGTACCAACTTGCATTCCCACCAACAATGTAGGAGGGATCCCCTTTCTCCACATCCTCTCCAACAATTGTTGTTTCTCTGCCTTGTCAATTTTCGCCATTCTAACTGGCATAAGGTGGTATCTCAATGTGGTTTTGATTGAATTTCCCTGATGGCTAATGATTTTGAACATTTTTTCATGTTGTCTGTTAGCCATTTGTATGTCTTCATTGGAAAAGTGTCTGTTCATATCTTCTGCCCATTTTATGATTTGTTTATTTGTTTCTCGTGTATTGAGTTTGAGAAGTTCTTTGTAGATCTTGGATACCAGTCCTTTATCTGTGGTGTCCTTTGCAAATATATTCTCCCATTCCGTGGGCTGTCTCTTAGTTTTTTTGACTGTTTCCTTGGCTGTGCAGAAGCTCTTTATCCTGATAAAGTCCCATAAGTTCATTTTATCTTTTATTTCTCTTGCCTTTGGAGATGTGTCGTGAAAAAGGTTGCTCTGGCCGATGTCATAGAAGTTGTTGCCTATGTTCTCCTCTAGAATTTTGATGGATTCCTGTCTCACATTGAGGTCTTTCATCCATTTGGAGTTTATTTTTGTGTATGGTGTGAGAGAGTGGTCAAGTTTCATTCTTTTGCATGTAGCTGTCCAATTTTCCCAGCACCATTTATTGAAGAGACTGTCTTTTTNGTTAAGACAATTATCATATGGTTTCACTCATTTATGGAACATATGAAGTAGGAAGATAGGTAGGAGAAGAAAGGGAAGAAGAAAGGGGGGGTAAACGGAAGGGGGAATGAACCATGAGAGACTATGGACTCTGGGAAACAAACTGAGGGCTTCGGAGGGGAGGGGGGTGGGGGAATGGGATAGACCAGTGATGGGTAGTAAGGAGGGCACGTATTGCATGGTGCACTGGGTGTTATACGCAAGTAATGAATCATGGAACTTTATATCAAAAACTATGGATGTACTGTATGGTGACTAACATAACATAATAAAAAATATTATTAAAAAAAGAACTAGATTTAAACCAAAAAAACAAAATTCTGAATAGATTTTTCAATCCTCTAAATGAATATAAAAATAAATGTGTATTTATTTAGTTAATAATTTATTCTTTTAATTAAGACTCATAAACCTTTATTTTATACTTTGGATTATAATCCAATACTACTGTATTTATTTTGTTGCCTAAATTGTCCAGCTTTGGCTATTAGAACTCTTTCAATTGGTTTCTTTGTCCCTTTTTTAACTAAGCCCTTTCTTACATTCTGGCACTATAAGATAAACCAGGCACATTCTGCTTAATCCTAAAATTGGCCATTTCTCCAAGAAGCCCTAATTCCTGTTATTGGAGATAAATATTAGAAACCAAGATGTGGGTGTACTACTCATTGCTACTACACTGTTATTACTTCTCTGTCTTCTCAGCTGACAGAGCAAGGATATCTCTGTGTGCATACTAACCCAAGTGTATACAGATCTCTCTTTTTTTATGAATACATTTGCATTTATTGTAGGTTAAACATGCCTTCATGCTGATGTCTCCAACTCTAATCCTTCCCACATGGATCATTCTGCCTCCTCCCTTTGCTCATCTGTAACCTATCACTTCAGTGAGGAATCTGGCTCCCACTAACCACCATTCATTGTTTGATTTTAGTATACAGGTATAGCAACTTCAGAATTGTTAACCTGAGAAGAGGAAACAAACAATTTTATCAACTAAAGTACAGTGCTTAAGTACAGTTCATTTTACTTTTAATCTTCCGGACTGCATTAATTTCCAAAGTTACTTTGGTCATAGTGTTTATATCAATCCCTTTCTTGAGGAGATTTCACACATTTGTAATACAATTAGTTTCTTTCATTATAGTTTTCATTGCATGCTGGGATCTCTTTATTCCCTAAATGTTTTCTATAATTTGCATACATTAAGGTTCTTTTTTTACTGTAAAGCTCTATGGAGATATCCAAATGAATAGTGTCATGCAACCAATATCAGAGTATTACACAGAATTAGAATACTTTCACTTCCCTGTGTCACTATACAACCCTCCCCTATCAATAACCCCCTGGCAAACACTGATCTGTTTACTATCTCTACATTTTTGCTTTTCCCACAAAGTCATGTAATTCAAATCACACTGTACATGGCATTTTCAGCCTAGCTTCTTTGAAATCACTATATGCATTTAGGATTCATCCATGTTTTGGCATGGCTAATACCTCATTCCCTCTCTTGCTGTGTATTATTAACATTTTAAGGATTTATTACAGTTTGCTTATCCATTACCCCACTGAGGGACATCTTCCAGTTTGTAGTGATTGAGAATAGAGCTAATATAAGCACTCATGTGAATATTTTTGTGTGAATATAAGTTTTCAAACCATCTTCGCTTGTATATAAGAATGTGATTGCTTGGTCATACAGTATCTTCCCACAGAGCTTTACCATTTTGCATTCCCACTAACACTGAATGAGAGTTCCTATTGTTTGGTTGTTGATGGAGTTTTGAATGTTAAACCAAAATTTAATTCTTGGAATAAAGTCCACCTGGTAATGAAGTATTATTCCTTTTATATAATCTTGCATTTTATTTACTAAAATAACTTTAGAAAATTATGTACTTCAATTCATGAGGAATTTTGGATTCTAGCTTTCTTTTCTTTTAATCTCCTTGTCTGAATTTGATTTTATATAAGGATTCATAAAATGTCCTCATAGGATGAGTTGAGACGTATATTATCCTCTTTAATTTTCTAGAAAAATATCTAGCATTGTTATTATTTCTTCATAAGTGTTTGGAAGAATTCATCAGTGAAGCCATGTGGACCTGCAGTCTTCTTTGTGAAAAATTTTTTGACTATGATTAATTTCTTTCACAATGTCCATTGCCTGTTTCTAACTCTCTGCTTCATCTTAACCATACTTTAATCAAGTTTTCTCTTTACAGGCTCCTGAACTCTTCTTGTCCCCAAACCCGAGCAAGCTATAAAAAGTAAAACATGCCTCCTTATCATTCTGAAAATCGGCTGACCACAGTAAGACACTCTTCCCATTGGACCCCACTAGCCATTACCTCTTATTGTCCAACTTTCCTTTAAAAGATCCTGGTTGGTTTTGCTTACCCCTCCTTACCCTATAACAGAAGAGCCTCTTCCTGTTCAATTTTGTGTTGCTTCCAATTTCCTGAAATCACAGCATTCTCCCTATTTCAATAAACTTTCTATTGAGGAAAAAGAAAAATCTCTCCCTAAGCTCAGATCTGTTTGACAATATATTTATTCACATTATTTTTTGAGTAAGTTTTGAAAGTTTGTGTCCTTCAAGTGTTACATCCATTTCATTAAAGTTGTGGAATTTATTTGTGTAATATTCATGTTATACAAAATGATGATTTCCTGTGTAATATTTCCATATTTTCAAGATCACTAGTGTCTGTAGTGATTTCACCTTTCTCATTTCTTATATTTCTTATAATTTCTCTAATCTTTCTTATTACTCTGACCAGAGGTTTAGCCATTACATTGATTTCCTCAAAGAACCAGCTTTTGATTTTGATTTTTTTCTATTCTTTTTCTATTTTCTAGTTCATTGGTTGCTGTGTTAATCTTTCTTCCTTTTCTTTTTCTTTCTTTCTTCCTTTTCTTTTTCTTTCTTTCTTTCTTTTCTATTTTGAGTTTATTTTCCCTCTTTTGAAAAAAAATATTTATAGGGAATCTGACTTTGTTGATAAGAGGCCATTCTTCTCTTTTTTCCTTTTTATTAAAGGTATTAAATGCTACAAAATTTCCCTCTGAGTACTGCTTTAACTGCCTCCCATGACTCTTGATGCCTTGTGTTTTCATTCATATTTTCCTACTTGTGCATGCCTAGTAATTTTTTTGTTTGATGTCAAGAATTGTTAATTTTGCCTTAAAATATGCTGAATAGTCTGTATTCCTATAAATATTCTTGAGTTTTATTCTGGGATACAATTTAGTTACTTGAAAACTAATGCCACTTTTGGATATTACTTTTAAAATTTGGTAGGAAGACATAAGCAGCTTTCAGTAAACAGCTAATTATTTCACACTCCATGTAAAGACTCTTCTGTGTACTCTATCCAGTGTCCTATGAATTATGAAATTTTCCCATCTAGTTGGCAGGACTTCACACTATTGCTGGTCCTGTGCAGGCAAAAGTATTGTTGCCTCTTATCCTTCAGGTGCTTTTCTTCCCTGGCCTTGGATAGTTTTCTTAACTCCATGAGCTATCAATATTCTCTGGATATTTGAGAGGTCCTGCCACAGTTCTAGGCAGAGAGCCTAGAGTTTTCTCTTTGTGAAGCTCCTTTTTGGATACTCTGCCTTGCAAACTCCATCCTCCTTGGTTTCTGTAGACCCTCAGCTCTCTTCAACTGAGGGATATATATGTTAGGCTTCCACTGGGTTCTCCCTCTTTGATCCACAGCCTATAACCTTTCTCAAGGCAATAAGCTGGTATAATCACAGTGTTCACTTCACTAGTATCAGTTGTACTTCATATTATAAAGAATATTAGCAGGGCAGCTAAAATAATAATGATGCAACCAACACAAATTTGGACAAAGCATTGGGAAGGGAGATGGACTTCTTTAAAGTAATTGAACATAATTGAAAATAATGCCTATAGTTAATAAATATATAAAATTTGTTTAATTATAGTATTTATAGTTGATAAGTTGGTTAAAGACCTAGATAGCGCTTCCTGGGTTAGCAGAATTGGAAGTTCTCTGTGTATTTAAAGTTAGATTGAGAACAATGTATTCTTTCATGAAGGAAAATTTCAAGAATAGATGTGAATATTTAAAATCAGTGATGAAAAAAATGCTCAGTTGTATGTGATCCCTGATATAGAAGAAATCCGTTTACTTTTCCAAATTGAAATCAAGATTACAAAAATTGACCTTTAGCTTATTTATTATATTATTTTTTTCTCTCACTCCATTGAGTATGCTGATTTAAGTAATATATGTTCTAAATAACAAATAATTCAAAGTCCATTATCTATAGGATATTAAATTGTGTTTTTTTAAATTTAAAACTTAATTCTTTGAGGCATTTGATTTACTGATAATATCTAGTCCATTTGATGAATGGCTGAAAGTGTCAAGAAATAACAGAGCAATGGTCAAAAAATATCAACATTTCAATTTTAAGGAGTTAAGGAAATGAGATAATCACAGGAATGATAAATTGTTACGTTTTTTATAATAAAAAAATAAGAAATGAAAATATCAGGTTGTCTAAGATACTGCAGTATATTACAAACTTTATTATTGTTTCCCTGCAAATTACTTTTTACTACTCAACATTTGAAAAAGTTAGATTGAAAATTACCCTTGTTGGGTGAATGGCTTAATTAATGAATACATGTAGCTAAACTGGATTACACATTTCACCTTAAATTGTAGTAATACAGATAAAATCATGGGGTTTTAAAATTTCAATAAAATCAACTTCTATTTATGACAGCTTCTGTAGTCAACACAATTAAACATTACTAATAGTGTTCAACACAGTATAATATACTACAAATATTATACAATAGAAATGTAGCTAATTCTTTATTTGAAATTTCAAAACATAAATCATTATAATGTATTAATAACTGCTGCTACCATTTATAATTACATGCCATATTTCTTGCTAAATAGAATGTCTTTTTTTAAAGAAGATTTTATTTATTTATTTGAGAGAGAGAGCACAAGTAGGGGGAGGAGTAGAGGGAGAGGGAGAAACAGACTCCCTACTGAGCAGGGAGCCCAACGCGGGACTTGATCCCAGGACCCCAGGACCCCAGGATCATGACCTGAGCTGAAGGCAGACACTTAACTGACCTAGTCACCCAGGTGCCCGCTAAATAAGATGTCTTAGGAACTGGACATAACCTTCAGTAAAGCCACTGAACAGAACACCAAACTGCTAGCCAGTAAGAACATAGAAGTGATTTGATATTATATTACACCCTAGGATAGAAATGTGGGCACCTAGCAAAACATAAAGACAGAATTCAGTATGACATAACTGGATATATTTAACGCTAATCTCTTTATAAAGACATACATTCAAAAAAGTAACGTGCTGGAATTCCTAACAAAGAGAGGCCTTATGCAGAGGCCCTCCTGTAGTTCACTGTTGAGAAATTATATTTCTTCCTGGTATTATTTCTTCAGAAACAATGTTTATGTGTGTTTATGTGTGGCATAGCTTCTAAGGAAAATGTGATGGCGATAGTAGTGTTGGGATTTTTTTTTCTCCATAATGGAAATGCATAGGTAAATAGCAATACCTCAGGGAAGTGGATGTAAGAACTGATTCTGAAAAACTGAGTAACTTGTAGTTAAGTATCATAAGTAAATATGTAAGAGACGTGGAATTTGGATAAAGGCCTCAGACATCAAAGCTCATACACTTTCCACACAACTGCCTTTCTTGTTCAAAGTTCCTTTTTGTTTGTAAAAGAATAAAAAAAAAAAAAAGGATTCTCAGAGAGAGGAAAGTTGACTTGTTCCAAATCCCATCAAAAAGCATTCAGCTACCTCAGCTGTCACTAATGATGAGATCTATAAAGTCAGTTGAAATTATGGATTGTAATTTTCTTTCCTCTCATTTCAGCTCTCCACCATCTGGTGGAAATATAAAGAGAAATCCTCACAAATGTTTGGGTGTTTTTATAGGAGTATGGGATTTTTTCAAGTCTGCCTTTCACCGACTTTGATTTATACCCAATTTTAAAACATATTGAGTCTTACTCTCCCCTCACTAGCAGGAGGGAGTAGCTGCCGTAAATCCTTGATACTGCTGCTTACACAAAAGAAAGGATTGTCCTGGATTGCATGACATATATAATACCAGCTGAGGGGCAGGGAAAATGTGACAGGAGAAGCATTCTCTAATGTCCTCTAGGCACAGAAAGGTATGGAGAAGGCCTTTCATTATCAAGGAGAAATCTAGCTAATTCATTTGTAGTACTAACATTGTATAAAAGAAAAACTGTTTTCTTTCAAAGATCTAGTCATAAACAAAACAAATGGAGCATTTTCTTACCAATAAAAATCCAAGTACCATCAATTATAACTGCTGGAAATAATTACTCTAACCATTATGTAATATACTATGATGATGGATACAGTTTCTCTCATCCATATCAAGGAAATAAGTAGTCTGCCTTTTCCAAAGCATGCAAACAATTGAATTTGAAAATGAAAACCAAGATTGAAATTCAAATAAAAAATAAAGATCTGATAAATATGATTTAGATCACACTTGAAATATCAATATATTTTATGAATAAACAGAATACAGGGCTTTATCAGGAAATACTATAAAGTTTTCTAAGAACATCTGATTACCCTTATTCCTCAAGAGGTAGCAAGGACCACATGCACAGCAATGAGTACCAGTGTAATTTGTGTTCTGAGTAACTGGCAGCATCACGTAGGCATGAAAAATCACTTTATTTTAGATAGAAAAACATGTTAGAATTATTTTATATGAAAATGTGTAATTAGATTGTTTCGGACATACTCAGACACCTTAGAAAATACACTTATATTAATATTCCATGATATTCAGTGGTTTAAACTTGTAGAACTTATTTTTTTAAATGGAGGCGCTGAAGGACAATGAGAAAAGTCAAAACTTGAACATATTTTAAGCTCTTGTTTAAATTCTGACAATCAGTAGTGAGTAAAGGAAAAAATGAGAATTCAGTCACTCAGTCTTTAGTATTTTCTATTCTCCTTTAGTTTTAGTTGTGAATTTTAATTTTATCAGTAATGTAATTTTTAACGTTAGTTCTCTAATAACTGATTTAGCTGGAAATCCTCTCAGGCAAAAGTTACATGATTAGAAAGCAAATCTGTAACATAACAAAGTTGATTTAAAAAAAAATATTTTTAGGGGCGCCTGGGTGGCACAGCGGTTAAGCGTCTGCCTTCGGCTCAGGGTGTGATCCCGGCGTTATGGGATCGAGCCCCACATCAGGCTCCTCCACTATGAGCCTGCTTCTTCCTCTCCCACTCCCCCTGCTTGTGTTCCCTCTCTCGCTGGCTGTCTCTATCTCTGTCGAATAAATAAGTAAAATCTTTTAAAAAATTATTAAAAAAATATTTTTATTTATTTGAGATACAGATAGTGAGAGAGAACTGAGAAGGAGGGAGGGGCAGAGAGAGAAGCAGGCTCCCCGCTGAGCAGGGAGCCCAATGAGGGGCTCAGTCCCGGGATGCTGGGATCATGACCTGTGACTGAGCCATCCAGGCACCCCTAAAATAAGTTGATTTCTAAGAGAATTTTTACCAGATATCTTGTAAAACCTACGGTACTCATTATACTGATAGAGTAAGCAGTTAGCTACATAAGACCAGGAAGTGGGACGGCCTGACCGTTGGAAAGACAGAAACCACCAAGCACCTCCACAGCAAAACAGCTGTCCTTTGCCTATAACCGCCGCCCTCAAGTAACCTATAGTTCCCTTACAATACGTTCACACTGCAGTTTTGACTCCCCTTGCAGGGGATAGGTGTCAGGACAGTTCCAACAAGGACCACGTAGGGCCAAAAACTCCCTCTCCCCACAGGTAAGAGGAGTCCCTTAGATGATGGGAGGCAGCCTCAATCAGAGACCACCCTAGCTGTGACTCATAACCCAAGCAAGAATAACAAACAAGAGAACCCTGACCCCCAGCACAGACCCCACCTTGACAGTGTACTTTCCCTTTGATCACTATTAAGCACTTGGTTAAGAGTGTGACTCTGAATTCTTTCTTGACTGAACTCAAGAACCGAGGCTGGGAAACAGGACTCGCCGCTAACAATGCCATTATTCTTTTTTCCTGCAAGCATGATTTTGACATTTTAAAAATGTGAGTCAAACAAGTAAAAAATATACTATTTTTAAAGAAATTCTAATGGTTCTGTATTTGACTGTCCATGTCCACTTTAATCTGATTTAGGATGAAACTCGATGGCAATAACTGAAAGTAAAATGTAATGACAAAAACCAAAAAAAAACAAAAAAACAAAAACAAACAAACAAACCAAAACCACATATACAAAAGATTGAACTACTTAGGGATATTACATTTTCAACACAGGTAAATACCTTACATAATCATAGAGGATATCAAAATGGAAGTACACAATTCCTTTCATTTAGTTTTTTAAAAATATTAATTTGAGAGAGTGTGTGCATGTGTGAGTGCAGGGGGGATGGGCAAAGGGAGAAAAATCTCCAAGCAGATTCCCTGCTGAGCACTGAGCCTACCCAGCACTGATCTCAGGACCCTGAGATCATGACCTGAGCTGAAACCAGGAGTCCCATGCTTAACAGAATGAACCATCCAGGCACCCTTTTCCTTCATTTTTTTACAGCTACTGTGCTATAATGGTTCTTTGTTTTTGTTTTCTTGATGGGAATAATGCAGGAAAATGTAGTCCCACAGAATTGGAGAAGTGAACAGAGCAAGGATCCAAACAGTTACAAATTTGCTCTTAAAACAATGTAGTTGAATGTGTGATTGTGCTAGGGGCTAACCATAACAGAATTCTCCAAATTAACTTTCAAGTAGAACATAATATTTATTAAAATAAAACTGACAAAATACACTAATTTGAAGTTCACATATATAATCAAACCTCACCTGTAATCATAACAATTGTCAAGAGCCTAGACCAGAAAAAGTTTTTGCGCAACTATACTGGAATCTGTGATTTTATTTAATATTGCTGGTACAGAGGTTAATAAAAAAACGAATTCTTTAGTCTTATTTTTTATAACTTAAAGATCATTAATAGACAACACACATATTTATCGCCTCCATATAAGGCAGACTTCCCTGGCACTTCACCCTTGCTATGCCACTGTTAATACTTGAATTGTGTCTTAGTATGTGTTTATGTGATGGAATTTTGGCACTGGGATTTTATTCTCTCATGCATTCTGTCTCATTTTATAGGATAGGTATTTATTGACACAACACTTCTAATTAAGGTCCTACTTACTGTGAGAACATATGTGAAATAAAATGGCTTCTGTCTCTATATATCACTTAAATACACACTTAGTCACTCTAAGTAGATGCAAACACCCGATTCCTCTATTCTGTCTTCTAGTGCAGTTGTGTCCAAACATGTACGGATTGTGCTGCACATTGTCATTTGTCCCCTTCAGCTTTCATTTTTTTTCCTTTTAGTTTGAGGAGTTGGGAATTTAAAGGTTACATATCACAGATTACCTCATGCTGGTTCCCTTTTGTTTTTATCTGGTGACAGGCAGAGTTCTGCAAGTGAGAGAGTTCTCTGCAAAAACCCTGCAATTCTTATACTCCAATGTCCCAATGATAAAAAAGTACTTAGGTGTTAATGGTGATGTTTTGTTTTATTTTCCAATATGGCTTCTCAAGCGGGGTAACAGATTGGGGTGTCCATTCTCTATATTACTGAGTCACAAGAAGTTGCAGCCTTGGTAGTGGCATGGTTGCATTTCTGCACAATTTCACAGTGGTCAAAGAGTTAGATTGTTTTCTAGTTCAGTTCTCTGTTGTTCTGGTGTTTTTTCTGGAGTCCAAGTCTAGACTTTCTCCTTCAACCTTCCAGTATTTTTATAGGCATCAATACATAGATTAAATCACTGATGCTTAAAATACCTTAAGTGGTTTCTGTTTCTTCACTATATAACTGACATGCCTATTGCTGTTTAGGCATTATGCTATAATTATTACATATACTTTTCTGAAGCACCTTATTTTGTATAAAATCATACACCAGGAACAAACTTTGGGGAAGATTTGATTAGGAAAAGAGCAACCAAAATTTATGCAACTTTGGGACAAGAACAGTAGCAAAAGCAGTAACAAGACTAATAAAGCACCAATATTATTTAAAAGAAGGTATATTGCATTCCTAATAAAAGCAGAAGTGTCCGAACAAGTAGAAGTCTTTATCTTCTATTGAAAACAGTAAAGTTAGCTTGTTGGAAACTCTGAAAAGGTGGATGGCATTTTGTTAAGGAAATGAGGACAGAGACAATTCTGTCACATACTATATATGATTTTTTTTTCTTCTTCATTTCTCCTTAACAATAAATTCTGATTACACGCTACTTTCTATCACAGGAACATTTTTTCCTTTTTTTTTTTTTTTTTTACATTTATTACCACAGCGTTTTGCTCTTAGATTAGGTTATTGTGCCCTTGGTCATTCAAGTAAGTTCTTGTGGTTCTTGGGAATACAATATGGAAAACAAAATGCCCATCTGTTTCCCTTTACTTCTTGCTAGATGCACTGCATTTGGCATTCCAGATGGCTATACAACATCTATTATCCTTTAGGCTGTCAAGAGTTTTTTGCCATGTTTATTATCCCACAGGGAAATATGCAATTCTGTGTTTTATTTTTCTTTGTATTATTCACTACTGCTTTTCTTCAGCTAAGTTTGTCAACTAGCATTCAGCATCATATATCATAGGAAGAAGGACAGAGAAATTAAACAGAAATTTTCATTCTAGGAAAGAAAATTTGATTCCTGAAGTCACAATCAATTTGCTCTTTTTTTTCCTCCAAATTCTTTTTTAATTAAAATTATTTATTAAATTTCAGGGTATAGTGGCCTAAAAATTCAGTGGATCTGTATCCAAATTATAATTTTGTCACTAGCTTTGTAAGGTAGGACAAGGTCACTAACTTCTAAATTTCTAATTTCTCATCCATAAAATTTAAGGGTTGATAGAACAAGGGTAAAGCACCTATATTTGGTTTACTTTTTTTTAAATTTAGATGATCCTTTTACTGAAAGGAATGCTCTTTAAATTGCAAATACCCTTGCCTGAATACAGAGATAACTATAAGTCAATCAAAAAATATATTTAACCAAATATCATATATCATATACTCAGTATTGTTTTAATGAAGCTACAAGAGCAGTGCAAGCTGTTTCTTGAATAGCTCAAACTACATAAAGCCTCATAGACAAGAGAAATCAACCTAATTGTCATAACACATTGTGCATATTAATCGACAAACACAGTGTACTGAAATTGAAAGTAACAGGTGTTCAGGGAAAAGAGTCAATATTGTGGCTGGAACAATCTAAGAAATAATTCATAGAGGACCTATTACTTTAAGGTAGACCAGAAGCACATGAAAGAATTTAATAAGGGACACAGATCTAGGTTACAATTATTGTATATGTATACTTATGTATAATTATTGTATATATATGCATGGTTTGTGTGCTAGTTTGGTTTGTGTGGTAGTGCTGGAATCTTAAATAGTAGCTATTGTCTGGAACAATGTCTGTTTATTTTTTCCCATTTTAAATTTTGTTTAAAATTAGCCATGGTTACACATTTACATTTTCCTGATTAATAAGATTAAGTTTCATTATTTATAGTCACTTATTTTATTTTGTTGAGTGGCTATTCAACTCTTGCCCATTTTTCTATTGAGTGATCTCTCTAAAATCAGATAATTTTCCTTTGATTTTTGAGATAATCCTTCTAGACTTGCTGTAAGAATTGTAACTAGTGAATTGTTTAGAATAACAAGAAATTTAAATTTACCTAAACACCACAGAAGTGATGATTAGTACCATTTTACTTCCCTTTCATTCATCCTGTCAGGGTTGCATCCAAAGCTTTTGAAATGATAGCATCTCACATTATCAAAATCAGTATACTTACAATATGTACTTGGAAGTATAATATGTTAACTTAAAAATGAAATATATTTATATTTTTTAAATTATTATTTATTTAAGAGAGAGAGAGAAAGAGAGCATGGGGGATAGGGGCAGAAGGAAACGGGCAGGCAGAATCTCAAGCAGACTCCCCACTGAGGGAGGAGCCTGACACAGGGCTCAATCCCATGACCCTGGGATCATGACCTGAGATGAAATCAAGAGTTGCATGCTCAACCGACTGCGCCACCAGGCATCCCAAAAATAAATTTATTTTTAAGTTAAATGAATGGGGAGAGCAAGTAAGGAAAGACATGCTTTTAGTTATTTTATAATTATTAATGAAGTAATAATTAATAATTATTAATTAATTATAATAATTATTAATTATATTAATTATTAATTAATAATTAATAATAATTAATGAAGTAATAATAATTAATAGTAATAATAATTAATAGTAATAATAGTAATAATAGTAATAATAATTAAGGTGACTGGGTGGCACGGCAGTTAAGCGTCTGCCTTCAGCTCAGGGCGTGGTCCCGGCGTTATGGGATCGAGCCCCACGTCAGGCTCTTCTGCTATGAGCCTGCTTCTTCCTCTCCCACTCCCCCCGCTTGTGTTCCCTCTCTCGCTGGCTGTCTCTATCTCTGTCGAATAAATAAATAAAATCTTTAAAAAAAATAATTAAGGTGACTTATGCCATGATAAAACAATGTTATAAAAAGTCAACCTGAATTTCAGGCCAGGTTTTGTCCCATAGTAGATCTGTGAAACTGGGAAAATAACTACCTTGAGGCTGTTTGCTCTCTTTTAAAATAAGAATTATTATTGGTTCAGGATTAAATTAGGTAGTATAGGTATAATTGTATTGTTCTAAAAACTGTTAGTAATATTCACTAAAAGTTTTATACTACCGCTACACACTTTAGTCAAAAAAGGAATGGAAATACAGACAAGATATAATATAAAAGATACTTTTTCTCAAGAAATAGTGACTAGAACTGCCATTATATACATCTTAGGATACGGAGAAATAAAATGATCTTGCTGCAAACTTGATTTCCTACTAATACAAGGAAATCACTCAAAAGGTGAGTACTTGGTACAAAAACAGCCTAGGAACTCTTCGAAACCTCAAGTTTTTATATTATATTAGTATGTAAGGTTTTGTGTAAGTAAAACTTAGCGATAAAATGAAATTCTATGTGTGAGAAGAGGGGCAAGTTTTGCTTTTCAGCTGAAACTAGGTATATATATTCATGGAAGAGATAGNAAGGAGTGGAAATACAGACAAGATATAATATAAAAGATACTTTTTCTCAAGAAATAGTGACTAGAACTGCCATTATATACATCTTAGGATACGGAGAAATAAAATGATCTTGCTGCAAACTTGATTTCCTACTAATACAAGGAAATCACTCAAAAGGTGAGTACTTGGTACAAAAACAGCCTAGGAACTCTTCGAAACCTCAAGTTTTTATATTATATTAGTATGTAAGGTTTTGTGTAAGTAAAACTTAGCGATAAAATGAAATTCTATGTGTGAGAAGAGGGGCAAGTTTTGCTTTTTAGCTGAAACTAGGTATATATATTCATGGAAGAGATAGTGTTTGAATTGTAATTTAAAAATGGATGAGATTAGGATATATATTTCACTTAGCGGAGGTTGAAACACACTTTAAAAATTTATTTATTTATTTATTTATTTGACAGAGAGAGAAAGAGCGCAAACAGGGGGAGCGGCAGAGGCAGAGGAAGAAGCAGGCTCCCCACAAGCAAGGAGCCTGATGCAGGACTCGATCCCTGGACCCTGGGATCATGACCCAAGCCGAAGCAGACACTTACCCAACTGAGCCACCCAGGCATCCCCCAAACACATTTTGTTCTGTGGAAAATATTCAGGTTAAACTGGTAAGACAGCACAAATGTAATAGTGTATATTCAGGTAGACTGAATGGACATAAAGAACTAAAGGATGATTTAAAGATTTTGCTAGAGAAGGTAGGCGACTAGGACATTAAAATTCATGGAAGTTGGGGGTGCCTAGGTGGCTTAGTCAGTTGAGCATCAGACTCTCGATTTCAGCTCAGGTCATGATCTCAGAGTCCTGAGATAAGAGCCCCATGTCAGGTTCTGTGCTCTGTGGGGAGTCTGCTGGAGGGTCTCGCTCTCCCTCTCCCTCTGCCCCTCCTCCCTTTTATGCACATTCATGCACACTCTCTCTGTCTAAAATAAATAAATAAATCTTTTAAAATATAAAAAAATAAAAAAAATAAAATTCACATAAGAGTTTAGAGAGAAACGTCAAACCACAGATTAGTTTAAATAATAGTACTGTATATGAATTTCTAGAAAAACAAAATATTAGTACCTAAAATTTAATCTAAATAATAGGTCATATAGCATAATGCTTAATTTTGACTTTGAAAGGACATAATTAAACTTCTGAATGATTGACAGTTAAAAAGATAAGGTAGTTGGCAATTAATAATTAAAACATATGCACAGTATATGTTAAGACTATGAAAGAGTATAATAATTTCAGAAATAATATTTGAAAACACTTAAATATGCATAAACTTGTAAATACATCTTAACCATAATGCTATCCTTTGAGATACCACTTGGGAAAAAACATGATCTCTGGTTTGAAATGATACAGACTGCCCTTCTGTCTACTCACTACACTATTTCTATTTTAAGAAAAAATGCCAAATTGATTAGTCATTTAGAATGTATGGTCTTTCTTTAATATAATAGCTCTAGCCTGTCATTGTGGTAATTCTAAATATAAATCTGTGGACAAATGTAACAATCAGCAGTCATTATTTTTCATATGTAAGTGGTAATTTAGAATAAAATATAACACTTCAGTTTCATTATATAATAAAAAATTTCATAATGGAATAAATAACATAAGAAGAAATCTACTGATTTGAGAAATGCTTTAAAATCTGTCAATACATATGGGAATCTGAAATGTTTACTAGGATGATTTTAAGGCTGAAGGATCTCAGTCACTGTCAACTGCTAGGCATTCCATATATGAATTCGATACTTGGCCCAGTTGGCGTATCAATTACAAAACAGTAGGCATGATTGGCTGTTCTAAGATGCGCTGCTTTTAGACTCATAAAAAGGTGAGCATGGTAGCCAGGAGATTAGTGTTTTGTTTGTTTGTTTGTTTGTTTTTCTAATATACACAGATGTTTAGAATATCTGGGAAGTTACATGTATGTGAGCTTGGCCAGGGGCTGGATTCAAAGTCTGATCTGGATTAAGAATGAAGACTTATATTCAGCTTGATTTATTTTCACTTCCCTTTACTACTAAACCAAGAAATGAAGAAAAGAAAGGATACACCAAGTAAAGATATTAGTAAGTACATGGAAATGGATTCCTGAGCTCTTCCAAGCTCTCATAAGTAAAATCACAAATGTTGGGAGCCACACAAAGAGATGTGATCATAGTTCAGAGCAACAAATTAATCCCTGACTATTGTCTTGGATAACATGAGGTTTGAGAAAGACTTAAAACATTTCATATCTGATACAGTATGTACTTAAAAACAAACAAACAAACAAATAAATAAATAAGATCATGACAATAAGCCTTGAAATAAAATTGTGTATAAAATACCCTCATTCACACACATAATAAATAAATATAAAAATAATCAGTACTTTTTTAATGTAATATAAAGGGAGGAATAAAACTGAAAACTATACACATCACATCTCTGCAGTAATGAAAATTAACTCAGGCATGATTAGTAATATTACAGTCAATATAACAAATATCTTCAGCAAATTAAAGTTCCGTACCTTCTAATAATAAAATAAATAACTAAATGTAAAATATATGAACTGTCTGCAAGCCATAGGGTACAGTGTACACAATAATTATTTACTCCACAGTCTTGTACTTGGCTCAGCTTTGTCATAAGGTCTCTTTTGGAATAACTGTATCAATAAACATAATACAGTGTGAACCTGACATTTCTATCGGGTACATCACATCATTTCATGAAAAGCCTCCAACTGCTTTTCTACCTAAGTCTTTTGATGGTGGTAATGGAAGATAATAAACATCAACAAACATTTATTTTGTAGCAAGTTATAAAATAGTGAAATTAGTCCTTTAAACCAGCGGGCTCCTCTTTTCAAATTTATTCATTCATCTGAGAGCCTTAGGTGATGATGGAGATTATAGGTAAGCTCTCTATACCATGTCTACGTTTTTCTTTTTTGGGGGGCTGGGGTGGAACATACTTATTTTTTCCACAAGCTCAAGTAAAGCTATTGGCTACAATTTGAATCAAGGTTATGGTTGTCCCAGTGGCGCCTCAAATATGGAAAAGAGGCAGCCCATATTTAACCCTGCAATGAAGGATAGCAACACTTCTTAGTGAAACATTGCCTCTGATAAACCCTTAAGAAATAAGAAAACCAAGCTTTTAATTTTATTAAATCAACAAGGAACCATCTGGAGAAAAACAACAAAATACCATAACTTGTGTAGCCTTGAATGCATTCCACGACTTATCAGCAGTGGGTTGATTAGCACACTTCGTTTTAAGGAGACCTCAAGCCATTTTCACTGGCTCTAGAGAACTATGTCACATACTAGTATTGATAGAATACTGAGAGTTCTTTTGCTGATACTTACAGAGCACTTCCAGCCTTTGCTCTGAATTACAGGTTGATCTTCCTAACCTCCAAATTGCACTGAAGTCATAAAGCTACATCATATTTCAGTATCTAAGGTTTTGCAAATTAGTTGCAGGATCACCAAATGTAGTTCCTTCTGTGCTTTGGCGTCAGCCAAGGCAAACATATTCTTTTTGGTATTTGTAATGATATATGTAACACCGCTCCTTTTTTCATTTCCACTATCTCTAAGCATTAATGACTTTTATTTTCAAGTGTGAAGTTATAATTGATATTTGGACATATATTGGAAAACTCATTTTTCATAACAAATGTTAGCAAGATTTACGTTCTTAATCTTGTTGTTGTCTTATTAAATGATATGTCAGGAAAACAAAAAGAAAAAACAAAATTACGTTCTCATTGCCATTCCTCTCTAAACAAATCTTCACCATATGCATTCGAGGAAACAGCAACTGTTTGTGATTACCAGAAGTTCAACAGAATTGCAAGATTTAAAGAAAAAAAAAGGAGGGAAGGATGGATGGATATTGAAAACTATCATCAACAACAAACTAAACCAGAAGATGGAAGCAATTTACAAACTGCTACCCTTTGAACATAATGTAGAAAGCTTTAAGTCGTTATATATTAATTAAACAAATATATACTTAGTGAGTGGTATGTATCAGGCTGGCCCTACCTTTTTTTCTAAAGCTAGGGAAACTAAGAATCATAACACTTTTTAAGTGACTAGTCCAAGACACATTTTTTATTTTGCAAACTGGAGACATCTTTAAGTGTTTTTATTCAACTTAAACTTAGTTACATATAAATCAACTTTAATTCAATTTTTTATTCCTTTTTAATTCAAGGAAACAAGTTAGCTTTCTCCAAGTACAGTTTGATAAGATTATTTCTAAGCCCTTCCTTCCCCAACTCCCCTGCCTCAACCTTAACATTTCCTATTTTGAACTATCCAGAAGGCTTTTTTTTCCCCTTCATCTTTGTCCTAGTAAGATGGCATTTTTAACCAAGAAAATACCTGGATCCTACCTAAGATACAATAAAAAGATTTCTCAGCAGAAATAAATTGAGAGATGCTATATCTAAGTCTCTTTGTTCAGATGATAATACAACATCATCTGTTGACTCCCTATTACCTTGCAAAATCAGCAAGCACTCCATATGCCTCCTTTAATCTCAAATCCAGCCAACAAACAAATATATATTTTTTGCCAGAAACTGGAGAAACAATGTTATAATCTCAAACTGGATAATTATTAAGCAGCTAAGGAAAAGTGACAGTCTTCCAGCTATGGTCCATCTATCAGGCTGACACACACACACTGGGAAGTCTGAGTCAGGGTCTCTAGTTTCACATGCCGCCAGTAGGCCAGTGCTTTCTATAGAGTTTCCCTTCGTGGATGTACTCAGTCAAATTTTGGACCTATACTTAATGTATAAGTGATGGAAGAGGATTCCTGGGGAAGAAAGAAGTCATGACCTTACCTACCGCTGATACTTTGAATTTATTTCTGGTTTTAATCAATCCATTTTGTTAAAAAAGGACTGAAGGAAAGGAGCATATGTTACCCCAAAATATGGCTCTTCAACACCCTATTTTGAGCTGAAAGCAATTTAAGAAGCAGCAAACACAGGAAAAGCTCTCTCTACTCCTCCCCCTTTTTCTGCCTAAAGGCAGGAGATGAATTCTCTTTTATTGGGATGACTGTGGACTCTTATCCCAGAGGTAGTTCCAGAGGAATGTGCAGACAAACCCTACTCCATCCCTTTCCTCCTATAGAGTTACCTTCCCTCAGTTTGCTGCCCTTGGCAACCTAAACCTGCTTTTCTTTATCCTTTTACTTCTCTATAAATTTATTGTTCTCTGTTGAAGATGCTATAAGCTTGAATTCTAGGCCATCTTTTTTTGAGTTACTCTTTATGAGTCTCTCCCAAGTACATATAAGTTACATGTGTTAACAAACTTCTGTTTGTTTTTCTCTTGTTAATCTGTCTTTTGTTACAGAGGTCCAGGCTGAGAAGTTAGAAGGGTAGAAGGAAAACTACTTTTCCTTTCTTTTCAAGATGTTCATTGCATCTCCTCTTACTGAGTCTTGTATTTTTTGAAATCTAAGAAATTCGAAAGTTCACAAGCTAAAAACAACAACACAAAAACAAAACAAAAACAGAGAAACTTAAGTCTTTATAAAGAAATTATCTAATTGGTGAGAAATAATATTTTTTAATAAAAAACTGTGATCAAATAAATTAATTCCATATCTACTTCGAGACTCAAGAGAAAATCCTGTATTTCCAAAAACATAAATTTAATTACAATGCCTTCTTTTTTTAGTTAGAAAAAATGTTTTAAAGTTGACAGATCTAGAGATAACACCTCAGGATACTTTTAAAAATTCATGAATCTCTACTTATTCAACCCCATTTCCTGCTTGCCCTTTGAGTGCTTCCCACCTGTGTAAAAGACCTCCTATTGCTAGATTTTGTTGTCCCTTTTTCATAGTGTAGAGTATCCTCAAACATTTGCTGATTTTGGACTGTGCACTCATTTTTAAGTTAAAATCCTCTTAAATCAACTGCCTCATCTCCTTGTTCAGCCTGCCATGGGAAGAGTGAAAGTGAGGTGTTGAATGGACCTACCACATAGATTCTGGCACACGAGCTTATTTTATGCGTCCAATAGAAAGGGTGGAAGGGCGGAGGCACAGGACAAGCCATTTGACAGAGTTCCTCTAGGGGTACTCTTACTTCCTAATGAGTGTCACCAGCTAATTGAGAGATTGTTTTATCACACTAATCTAAAACTAAACTGTACTGATGCTGGCTAGAAGCAAATACCTTCTTATTACTGCTTTATGCTGAATTTTTGGAGTTGTGTTGGAGATAGGCTGTTTTAGCATATAGCACTCCAACTAGTCACACAAGATGTCCATATTTTGCTTTTAGATTTCCTCACCTCTCCATTCCTACAATTCTTTTGCTCTCATCCATCCTGGGCTATGGATCCAGCCTCAGCAAGAATTTAATTATGTGCCTTCTTTACAAAGTTCTCCCTTGTCAATGATACTGCAAATATTCACTTTCCTGTATTTGACTAGGATTTGTATTTGTTCATTTCTAGATTGTGCTTAATGCATTTAGGGATTGGAATATGATGGAGAAGTTGCAACTTATCCACAGCCTTTACTCATGAAATGGAAGTCCCTTAAAGTCCATGGCCCTCCATTTGCCCTTTAACATTAAAAAAAAAAAAAAAAAAGGACAAAACTTGCATCTCAGTTCTTCACCCATAAGTTGCCCCACTACCATGAATCTTACTTTTTAAAGTTATAAAATATACCTATATATTTTATTTATTTATTTATTTATTTATTTATTTATTTATTTATTTTACTCCTTCATACTGTTCTCCGTTGTTCATTTTACTGTTTAAAAATGAGCATATGGTTTTCAGGATGAAGACCTGAGAAATATGTCCATTTGGCTATGGCAAAAGGGAAGGGGAAAATAATCATTGTGAAATATACCCAAGTACTTCTTGGTAACAAAAGCTTACTCTTGCGGGGGGGAGATTGCCACTGCTTTATCTCTGCTGGAGGAAGCACATTCCTCCCAGTACAGTCCTCTGTAGGCTTCTTATTTCACCTCAGGGTGAAAACACAAGAGTGTTTTAACAAGAGTGACAGCTTCAAGGAAATAGAGAATACCATAGCCAGGGATAGGAGTAGCAGAAAGGAGGAAGTGGTGGGGACTATACCACTGGGGTTACACTGATGGAGTTTGCAGTTGCATCAAAAAGAATGAGATACACAGGAGCCTCCCTCTCCTTCTAACATCACCAGCACACCAAGAAGGCTCCAGCGACAGCAAATCAAACCTGAAAGAGCTAGAAACTGGAACCTTCATACATTTTTGGTGGAAATATAAAATGCGGTAGCCATGGTGGAAAACAGTTCGGCAGTTCCTCAAAATAGTAAGTACAAAGTTACTGCTGACCTTGCAATTCTCTTCCCAAGTATTAGCCAGAAAGCATTTAAAACATTTGGTCACAGAAAAACTTGTACATGAATGTTCACACTGGCATTGTTCACGATAGCAAAACAGTGGAAACAACTCAAATGTCCATTAACTGGTGAATGAGTAAATAAAATGTGTTATATTTGTACTATGCAATACCATTCAGTCATAAAAAGGAATGAAGTATTGATACACGCTACAACATAGATGAACCTTGAAGACGTTACACTTAGTGAACAAAGCCAGACACAAAAGGCTCCATATTATGAAATTCCATTTATATAAAATTTCCAGAATAGGCAAATGCAAAGACACAGAAAGTAGATCAGTGATTGCTAGGGGCTGTGGGGTAGACTAAATTGGTTGTAACCGCTAAAGAATATGGGTTACTTGTCAGGGTAATGGAAATGTCCTGAAATTAAACAGTGGTGATGATGGTGCAATATTGTGAATATACTAAAAACAATGAATCATACATTTTGAACTGGTGAAATTTAGTAATAATGTGCATTTTATCTCAATAAAACGTTTTAAAATCTCTAACAAGTGCTACATCAGCCAGGTGATCCAAGCTTCTATTAACAGTGATGTCATGTTGGTAGAATGCGTACTTGATATTATAAGAAAACCACTTTACGCCTACAGTCTTTGTCGCTAAAGCACATATTTCCAGTATAATCATGAGAAAAATATTTTCTAAAAAATTTCAGTTGAGAGAAATTCTACAAAACTCCTGATCAGCACTCCTCAAAACCTTCCCAGCCAAAATAAGCCTAAAAATAAGGAATACCTGAAAAACTGCCACAGCCAAGAGGAGCCGCAGGAGATATGACGACTAACTGTAATGTGTTGTCCTGATGGAATTCTGGAACAGAAAAAGGACAGTAAACAAAAACTAAGGAAATCTGAATAATATGCAGAGTTTTGTTAGAATAATAACCACTACACGTTTATTACTGGTGACAAATACACCATGCGAATGTAAGATTTTAGTAATCGGGGGAAGTGGGTGATGGAGATACAGGAACTCTGTATAATCATCATAACTTTTCTGCAAATATAGGACAGTTCTAAAAGTTTATAAAAATATGTATTACACTATTTACTATGCTCTTAAATACCTTATTTGTATTCCTTTTGTATTTAGAAACCCATTGACAGCATTAGCAACCTAATTTTAAACTTCTACTTAATATGGACTGAACTACAGCTTTTTGTTAAAACGGTTTATAGAAGAATTTCATTTGATTCATAACTCTGAGTTAAAGTTTCTGAAAACCGAACATGCTAAGGTAACCGTGAAAGGCAGGCCAGTCATCAGCATAGCCCATGAAATAAATGAAACCAGGGAGTTCAATCCTAACAAATACATCAATATTCTAATAAATACACACACACACACACACGCATACACACACACACACGCATACACACACACACGCATACACACTCATGCATACACAAACACACATACACACACGCATACACACACACGCACATACACACATGCATACACACACATACACGCACACACACACATACACGCACACACACACGCACACACACACGCACACGCTCACACGCACATAACACACACAAACACACACGCACACACACACATACACACGCACACACGCACACACACACATACACACACACATACACACACACATACACACACACATAGATAACACATAGATAGATTTTATAATTAAAGAGATATTTGGAAGATTNACACGCACACAAACACACACACATACACACACGCGCATACACACGCATACACACAAACACACACACGCACACGCACATACACACATACACACACACACGCGCACACACACATACACACATGCACACACGCACATACACATATACACACACAAACACACACATACACACGCACACACGCACACACACACGCACACACGCGCACACACACACACACACACATACACACACACATAGATAACACATAGATAGATTTTATAATTAAAGAGATATTTGGAAGATTGATCTAGATACAAATGGTGGTTTTAAGCCCCAAAGCTTCATTACTCAGTTTGCTGTCAAAGCTAATTTTGACAGTATGTAAGTTATACAGCTTTATGTAAATGATTTCCAGCAGCCACCATCAGCAATTTTAAAGTACTTGCTTATTCAGCATGTGGTTTGGTTATATAGATATCTAGCACCAAATGATTGTATATGTAATTTTAAATTATATTTTAACGTTTAATTTCTCTTGACATTTTAAGGAATTTGTATTTCCTTATATTCACTATGATAGCTCATGGAAAACAAGAAAATTTTACTTTACTTAACAAAGATTTAAAAAACTTAATTTTTTGAATATATATTGTCATGTAACTATTAACTTTTGCAGCAGTGCTGTAGAGTTTCTCTTATACATTGAATTGAAACTCATGTGTTTTTAGTTAGGTTCCCCAAAAGCAGACCCTGGAAAAAGGAATTATGAACTAGTAGTGCATGGAGTAATCCCATAAAGAACCAGGAGAGGAAAGGGGAATTGAGAGATTAGGGAGAAGGGAAGAAATAAAAGATGCGTTATTAAACAGGGAGCCATTTCACACAATTAGAACTCAGGGAGACAGTAGAACACACTTAAAAATCTTCCTAAGCAAAAGGAAAACAAAAGAAAGAAGATGAGCTGGCAGCGAGACTAGGATGGGTATTTGGAAATCTGAGGAGACTGGAGAAGATATTTCAGAAGTACATATGTAATATTTCTTGTAGAGTAGGAGCTCAGATTTATTACACAGATGGACTAAGAAAGCCAAGCTGAAGCCACTAATAATGCTTATGTGGAGTTATACAAGATTCAAGCCAACTTTTTTAGTATATCATATACAATTTCATTTTTCTGGATGTCTTTGAATCATCTTTAAGGCCATCAATTGTGGTATATGGGCATATGACTCACATTCATGGAGTCTCAAAATAAGAGTTATATGTAAGCAATAAGTTTATTTTAACGATATTAATTTCATCATACATTTAGTATGCTTTAGTTTGGGAATCTTCTATTCCTGACAGGAAATTAACTTTCTCTCTGTCATGAATTTAACTAAAGTTTATTTCTCCTGATGAATAGTTATGCTTTTAGGGCAATCAACCATTGTGTATTATGTTTCTTCTTTTTTTTCTGGTTGCTTAGGATTATCTTCTCTTTTGTTGTGTCTATATTAACATGTTGGAGGGAAAGAAACATAAGCTAGTAACTCCTGTTTCATTATAAAATAGAATTTATGGCTTTCTTGACAAAAGCAGAATGAGAGCAATATTTAACTCTAACTTTTTTTAAAAATATTTTACTGGATTTTCTGTAGTTATCAAGTTTATCATCATTAGCTCAGGTTAGACTTCAATCATTTCCATGTTTTGTGTTTAGCACATTTATGATTCCTTTTAACAGTCTCTAAAGCTGACAGTTTAGTTTGGACAGATAATACTAAGGGTGACTTCATTTTGAACTATTTGCTTCCTTAGTTAATATTATCATTTATTTAGTTCTCCTTTCTGATCTATCAGCCTTCTAAGTTTAATAAAACTTGAGATATAAGCAGAGATTTCTCTTAGATATCTCAGCAATCTTTTATTTTTTCAATTTTTAATTTGATCTTAAATTTCTTCTTGAATTTTTCATATTTCACACAAATGAATNCATATTTAACACAAATGAATATCCTAAAAGCAATCTATGATACAATTTTCTTCAAATTCTGAAGTTTAAAGTGCATTTTTACTTTTTGTGTGTTANATTTCACACAAATGAATATCCTAAAAGCAATCTATGATACAATTTTCTTCAAATTCTGAAGTTTAAAGTGCATTTTTACTTTTTGTGTGTTATGGATTGCTTTATATATGTAGATAGCTGCAAGCATATATACCCTAAATATATATGTGGACATGAGTTAAATATAATGTGTTTGTATGCAGAATCAAGAAGTATGTTTTTATTTCTTCTTCTCGGCTTCACTTGTTTTCTCAATCAATAAACTACATAAAAGTGTTGACAAAAGTTTGGAGGGAACAGTGCGGAATGAATTGTGTGGGTTCCTGTGGCTTCCCATTTACTCAAACAGAAAAGCCACAGGACCAATGGGCTTTCCTTGTGAGACCAATGAAACCCTCTGTGAAATGTACTTTAGCCCAAGAGGCAGTAAAAGTCTTTCTATTGTTATTAGTAAAAGAACGTTGGCTAAAGTCTTTGCACTTTAGCAAGATGACAGTTTGAAATGTTCAGGTGATTACATACACGGAGCAAACAGAGAAACTACAAGGTTATGAGATTATTCATTGAATCCATTAAATATTATGTAAAGCTACTGAATTAAAAACTATAACCACTACCCTCATAAAGCTCTCCTTTTGTGCCAATTATTGAGCTAAGTACTTTTACTGTATTTTCTTTTTTTAAAAAAAATTTTATTTATTTAGTTGAGAGAGAGAGCAGGGGGAGGGGCAGAGGGAAAGGGAGACAGAGAAACTCAAGCAGACTCCACACTCAACAGAGCCGCCGCGGGGCTCGATCTCACAACCCTGAGATCATGACCTGAGCCAAAATCAAGAGTTGGACGCTTAACCAGTTGAGTCACCCAGGCGTTCCCAAGTACTTTTACTATATTTTCTAATTTAGTTTGCAACAAATTCTTATGAGAAACATTGTAATTTTATAGTTAAAAATGCAGTGCTCAGAAAGAAAATAACTTGCCCAAATTTATAATCATTGAGCAGAAAATCAAATCCAGATTTATAAGGTTATAAAGCAGATACTACAATGCTCCCATCTCATTTCCCTTTTATTTTCAGGTATTTTTTAAATTAAATTAAAGTAAAATATAATATTTTAAATATACTATAGAGTTTTCCTTATGCTGTGTTCTGAGTATTTAAAATGACAAGTTATCCTAGATGTAAGTTTTCAGTAAGGCTTATGATAAACTTGAAATTAAAGTTGTGATAACAGAATTATCTTACAAAAAATTCATCTAATTTTGTGGAGCATTGGAACTTGATTCTCTTTAATAAAAGTGTGTTTTGTTCCTATTCAACATTTTGTTTTATTAAAATCCAGAAATGTGATGTGGTTCATAAAGTTATTGATATCTTAATTTAATCAAAAGCATTTTGTTTTTTATATTAACTATAAAGGTAGTCAAGTTTTTTATTTAAGAGAGACAGAGATAACGACAGAGAGCACAGGGTACAAGCAGGAAGGAGAAGCAGGCTACTGCTAAGCAAGGAGCCTGATGTGGGCTCCATCCCAGGACTCTAGGATCACGACCTGAGCTGAAGGCAGATGCTTAACTGACTGAGCCACCTGAGTGCCCACAACTATAGAGGTATTCAAAACAGGATTTAAACAAAGTTACCTTAGAAATTTTTTAAACAATAGAGTTGCTATACTCTGATCTCTGAAACTGGCCCTCAATTTTAATTTTTTAGGGAAAATAAAAAGCTTCATATTTCTATTACTCAGACAAGGGAGAGACATGCTAATAAACTTTACAATAATTATACCCAAAAATTTGTTGTTTCTGTGTAAATGAATGGCTCTATTTTCCAAACTCTAAATTATGTGGCCACAAGAAGTAACCTATTAGAGTTAAATGCAAATTTTATTCTAAATACAGTACTTAGCAAAATGTAGATATGGTGCTTTTCTATACGTACAAATCAATAAGAAAAGCTTCTTGACTATCAGTTGTTTTTTTTTTTTTTACTGTTAATAGGAGAGGTACTGTATGATTAATATATTCAGGCAAGCCCAAATTGATCTTTAAAAATTCTGTTACATTCATCAATATTGTATGATGAAAAGTTCCCTTTGGCACTTTATAAATTATAAGTAAATGAGTAAAAGAATAAGGGTCTCACAAGTTATAGAGTCTGGTACCGTAACTAGAATACTGGTCTGGTGGTCAGAACACTTAGTTTCTATCACTAACACTTCTACTCAGTATAGGATCTGATCAAGTTACATAACATTCTTCACCTGATCTGTGCCTAACATACACCTGGGACCTAGTATGCTCTTGCGGAGGGGGCAGTAAAAAGGGATAACTGACGTTGCAGGATGTACAGGGGAAATTTATAAGAATCAGTGTTCTTGAATAAGTGACAATGAGGCTCAAGTTCAAATGGAAGGCTTGATGATGGCATGAACAAGGAAAACAGTGTAACAGAAAAGAAGGCGAAATTATGGAATCAGATACAGGAAGAATGGTAGAAATGAACTTTGAGATTCTGATTTACTTCTGTAGTTTCTGAAAAGAAGCCCAGGGAATTCTAGGGCACAATCATTATCAGGAACTAGGATTGGATTACGGGACAAAAGACGTGAGACTGGGATTAGAGGACAGGGTCAAAGATTTGGAAAATGAAGAATGGCTGAACTACTGACATGTCTAGAAATTATGGAAGCGTTTATAGTAGAAAGATATATAATGATCTATGTGCTGGCAAGAGTTGCTATAGTCTAAAGGCATGAACTTCAAACGGAGGAGGTTAAGGGTAGTCACTGGTCAGGAAGCAGCAGCAAGGAACAAGGAAGGGATAAGGTGGAAGAAACTGCTCTTTAATCTGTAAGGATCTATACAAATGTCAATGGTTATGATGTCAGTTTCTTGTCCGTACAATGGGACTGCAGTAATTAACGTCATATCTTTTAATCTCTTAGATTTTACCATTGTTATTTAGCTTTGAACTTTTCCACCTAGTTTCCTTTCCCATTATTGCTTCTAGCTTATGATTGACCCTATTTAAGACCCCATAAAAAGGCTTAGCTTTACTTCATAATTTCAGTCCAATACTTGCCCTAGCTTAGATTAAAAACTTTGAAACTGACTTCATATTACAATAACTCATGGAATTTAAAATAATAACAAGAAGCTAGTGTCCAGATCTACCCCCCTCCCCTGAATGCTATTTTAATTGGCCTGATAGGGGGTTCATTCTCGGTATTCTTTTTTTTTTTTTCTCCATTTATCTTTTTTTTAAATTCAGTAGTTAACATAAAGTGTTAATATTAGTTTCAGGTGTACAATATAGTGATTCAATAATTTTATACATCGTTTATTGCTTATCATAAGTGTACTCTTTTTTTTTTACTGTTTTTTTTATTATATTATGTTAGTCGCCATACAGTACATCCCTGGTTTCTGATGCAAAGTTCGATGATTCATTAGTTGCGTATAACACCCAGTGCACCATGCAATACGTGTCCTCCTCACTACCCATCACCAGTCTATCCCACTCTCGGTATTCTTAAAAGATCCTTCCCTGATTCTAATATGCTGCTGGGTAGAAAACCCTAGCCCAAGGCAAAGGAAACACAAAGCATCAGTAGCACATTAGCTAAAAGCAAACAAACACACAAACAAGCGCTGGCTATCAGCTCTTCTCTGTGGTTTTCCTCAATCGCCTGCCAACACAAAAATCAGGAAACAAAGCATTTAGGGCTATTTTCTCCTAACTTAAATTTCTTGCCTTTTTCCTCTATTTTCTGGCCCTTCCTGGTTTTCATCCTTATCACATATTACTGTTACCACTCTCTACAGACCTCATTTTGAATAACTCGTAGATTATTATGAGGTATTCTTGTACTCACTTTTTAGCCTACCCTTTCTTTCTCTACCCGCTTCCTTTCTTTTTTCTATGTGCTTCATGAGAACTCCTCATTTTTAAGATACACTTTAATTCAAATTATCAACAACACTAAAGTAAACCACAGAGACCTGAAAGTGTGCTTTTTTTTCAATACTTCTGTCCCTTTCTAGACTAATAGCACATATCATTAGGTATTCTGATCCTAATTCTTCTGTCTGGCCTTTCTAACTGCATCCTAAACACTTGATTTTTCATATAGACCTTTAATTCAACCTGAAGAAGTCAAATCAGTTTACACTTATGTATGTCACATTTTTAAACACTCGTATAAAATCAATTTATCCTACTTTAAGTGTATTTTGTTTGGCACAAAGCTTTGATTGTTGTTGCATATGAGGAATGACCACACTCTCAATAATAAAAAGCATACATTGAAAATCTCACTTAAAATATTTTACATTAAAAACAAAACAAACACCTCACTTGAGTCCCTTCATGTTGCAATTACCAGTTAGGAAAAATGTATGAAAACTCATCATTGTAGTTATGTTTGAGTTTGGAATACCTCCCTATCCACCTTGATAAAAATGAGTATTTCATGAGCAATCCACAGCAAGAGCAATGAAACTGTCATTACCCTTTTACGTAAGCTAACATCAAGATGAGTTTCCAAATATTCCCTACGTGCCATGGAAACACCCAGAGCAAGAGTGCTCAAACTGTGCTGTTCGCAGTCAGGTTCGTTGGTTGGTTTGTTTTCCCGCTAGAATTCCATAGTATCTTTAGAGAAAGGAGAGGAAGGCTCTGCCATGTCTCTGGCCCATCTATGGCTCATAACTCCACCTCTAATCAGAAAACCAGAGATGCCAATGTACAGCCACTTGACATTTATTGAATCTACACTTAACACTTTTTTCTAAGATTTTATTTATTTATCTGTCTGAGACAGAGAGAGGGAGCACAAGCCAGGGGGAGCAGCAGGCAGAGGAGAAGCAGACTCCCCGCTGAGCAGGAAGCCCAATGCGGGGCTCGATCCCAGGACCCTGGGATCAAGACCAGAGCCAAAGGCAGATGCCTAACCAACTGAGCCACCCAGGCATCCCACTTAACATTTTATTCTTGAATAAAGGGTTTGGTTGTTACAAAAAAAAAAAGAAAAAGGCGCCTGGGTGGCTCAGTCAGTTAAGCATCCGCCTTTGGCTCAGCTCATGATCCCAGGGTCCTCGGATCGAGCCCCACATTGGGCTCCCTGCTCAGCAGGGAGTCTGCTCCTCATTTTCCCTCTGCCCGTCCCCACCCGCTCCCTGCTCATTCTATCTCTCTCTCTCTCTCTTTCAAATGAATAAATAAAATCTTTTTTTAAAAAAAGTCAAAGGTCACTGGCTTAGAGGCAAACAAGGTAATACAGATCTTGAAGAGTTTGCTGAGTTCTGATAATAGACCTGTGTGTGTGTGTGGGGGGGGCGCGGGTAGTCCTAAATTGTAATACATCAATTATGAATTCTCAGAATATTTTGGGGTCCATACAGCACAGACTTTGGTCATTGCCTTCCTTATAAAAAGCAGAAGGATGAGGCTATCCATGAAGGAAGTAGAGAAAGAAACAGTTAAATGCTTTAATCACAGTGTTAACTTGGGGAATTGGCCAAAGTACTTAGTCTCTCATAAAACATCTCAAAGAAAGCAACAGGAAAACAATTTTTATTTAGTAATGGATACTGCTGTGAGTACCGGATGTATTCTTTTGGAAGTCATGCTGATGATCCAAACAAGTAACATTCATATTCAAAATAGAAAACAAAATTTTGCCAACCGGATATATTCTTTTGGAAGTCATGCTGATGATCCAAACAAGTAACATTCATATTCAAAATAGAAAACAAAATTTTGCCATGGAATTTTGAAACACTGTTGAATCTATTATTCTGATAGTAATTGAAACTGATTTGATGGAAGATACAAAGTTAATATAAAGTTAGTACTAACTTGATAGAGAATAAAAAGCTAGGAGCTTAAAGTAGCCATCTAGAGCTTCAGATGTTTCAGGAAAGAAATAGCTTAGGCACCCTATTTTGTTCATCTGTAGACAAGCAGTATTTGAGTTCAAGAAAACAACAGTGTCTGGATTATTGAAAAGCTTTGTCGGGCTCCATGCTTGGCAGGGAGCCTGCTTCTCCCTCTCCCTCTTCCTCTTCCCAAGTTTGTGTTCTCTCTTTCACTCACTCTCTCTCGAATAAATAAAATCTTTAAAAAAAGATTACTGTTATTTATAAGATGCACTCCGTCTAATTATGAAGCAGACTTGAAGTCCACATCAACTTTTCACTATCCAGCAGGTGCTTGAAGATATGTGATTTCTTTTTTGAATTAAGTAAAAAGATACACCTGGAGGGGAAAAATTCTTTTGTA
Organism: Ailuropoda melanoleuca; assembly: GCF_002007445.2. NCBI lineage: Eukaryota > Metazoa > Chordata > Mammalia > Carnivora > Ursidae > Ailuropoda > Ailuropoda melanoleuca. The sequence goes on from NC_048218.1 coordinate 97,449,333, forward strand.
ATAAAAATAATATAGAAAGACTGGATAAGAAGCGAAAAAGGATAATGATTCTATACAATGGCATATATATAACCATAGAAACCTGGCAAATGCAGATTTATCATTCCCAGCTTCAGATATTTGCAAGTGACTCCAAAGGTCATTGATAACGGGGTTATTTTCAGTTTTTTTGGAGGCTTCTGTATGAGAATGAACCTCTGGGCTAGGGATGTGGACTCAGTTGCTAAGCAGCCACCTTACAACACATGTCAATCTGGTTTCCTCCTTTGTTTCTGCCTTTATTAAACCTCTTGTGATTAGACCTAAATGACTTTTCTTAGTGCGAAAGAAACAAAAAAGAAATTTAAGTGAAGGGCTGTTCATGTTGGTGGAGAAGTTTCAGAAGTGGAAATAAAGTTGGATAAATTTAAGTGCAAGAGTTGAACTGTGCAACAGTATATGGATATGTTACACACACACACACACACAATTTTAGATAGTGCCCCAGTAAGCATAACATTCTTAACTCACAGACAAAACAAATGTAAACTGATTGACTCATTCATTTAATGTCAGAAGATATTCATAGGAAACATGAGACTTCCATAGAAACACAATTCTGGGGTAAAAATCAAACTTCTATATATTGATTAAATGAAGGAGCTGACATTTAGGGCACATATGTTTGCAAGCACTGACATGAATATATGATTGTTCAGGGATTAAAATAAAACTTTCTGTGTATAATGGGAAACTAAGAAAAGAGGAATAATATGCTCATATTTTCAAGAAAATTATTCTAATCTATTGAAGAATCTCCTAGAGAGAAGTATAATAGGACATTATGTATATAATATATATTATATATATATGTTATCATAATATATATATGAATATAGTGTATGTATGTATATATATATATATATATATATATATATATATATATATACTGGATGATAAAATTTTCTCAAACATGCACATCTAAGGATAAGCATGTCAAGGGCAGATCATCTCATCAGTTTATGGGTAGTATGACTGAAATTTAGATTAAAAGAAGCTTACTATATTATTCTACAAGCTAAAGATTATTAAGGAGTCATGAAGAGTGACCTGTTATAATAAGCTGGAAGTCTAATAAAATGAATGATTAGCTAAAAGTACAATTAACTTTCTAATCTCCTTTAATTGCTCGAGGAAAGAAGCAGAAAAAACATTTTTATTCATTCAACAAATAACAGATATCATGCAGGGTCATGTGTAAGCCACATGTATGTCTTAATGTTCAGATGTTTACTGTTCTCCTTATCATATACCTCCAGCCACTTGACCAGGATATAGGGCATATATTCAACATACTGTACATGAGTCACATTTGCTCTTTGAATATCACATCATGGGAGGAGATACTGAATGAGAACACATAATAAAGAAGTATTAGATCAAGGGAGTCCTCAACATTGAGTGATTTTGAGGAGCTCTGTGAAAAGAAATAAAATTATTTCAAAGGATAATAACGTTAAAAATAAAATATGCCCTTTCTAAAGCAGATGGTAAAATTCCTGAGTACAATGTTTAAACTCAATTGGAAGAGCTGATTTAAAGGAAACAAAAGAGGAGCCGTTGGAAGATCCAGGAAATGTAGTTAGAATTGTCAAAAAGACAAAATTGCAACATTGAAGAATTAAAAGAAGATATTTGAGAATTTTTATAATGTAGTAAACATTTCTAATATAATGTGCTGATAAGCTGCTAACCAGCAGGTCATCCGGTCGGCATCGGCAAAGAAAAACAAGCACAGGGACCCTTGATATCACGTAAGAAATAAGTCTCTCTCTCTCTTTTTCACTCCTTTAAAAGTTGATAATTATAATGCTTTTAAAAATAAAATTTACCCCTTTATAAATGGCCATTCCCATTAGTCACTCACAGCCTCCTTTTCAACCATCTCCTAAATATTTTCCACCAACTGCTTCATTAATTTATTTGCACAGGATGAAGCAGTCACTTACAAGAACGCCAAGAGAAGAGGTGGTTCATCCTACTATCTATCCACTATTTTTTTTTTTGTAATTTTTCATCAACTACAGCTATATTTACTAAACGATCCACAGGACAAAGAGTTGATCTATTTTTATCACCAAAGTATCCCATGCACAGTATCCTAACATAGATTCCAACACAGAGTAAATATTAAAAAATATTCCTGGATAAATAAGCTACAGTACTTAAGTATGCACTATATGCAGCCATTACCCTCTGTTTTCTTATTTCTCAGTCTTAACATCGTCAACTATATATATATATATACCCTGTATTTACTGCAGCATTATTTACAGTAGCTAACACAGAAGCAATCTAAGTGTCTATTGATAGATAAATGTATTAAGGAAGATGTGCACACACACACACACACACACACACACACACACTGAAATATTACACAGCCTTAAGAAAGAATGAGTTTGTGCCATTTGTGACAACATGGATGGACCTAGAGGCTATTATGCTAAGTGAAATGAGTCAGAGTGAGAAATACAAATACCATGATTTCACTCATATGCTAAATCTAAAAACAAAACAAAACGAATAAACAAACAAAAGACAGAATCAGACCTATAAAAACAGAGAAGAAACTGATGGTTCCCAGAGGGAAGGGAAGGTAGGGGATAGGCAAAATGGGTGAAGACAAGTGGGAGATACAGGCTTCCAGTTATGGAACGAATAAGTCATGGGAATAAAAGGTACAGCATAGCGAATATAGCCAAAGATATTTTAATAGTGTTGTGTGGTGACAGACGATAATTAAACCTGTAAGTGAGCATAGCATAACATGTAGAGTATTTGCATCACTATGTTGTATACCCGTTACTAATGTAACACTGTGTGTCAACTATACTCATATTAAAAATTTTAAGAAATGATTGCCATGCTTCAGTTTAATGGACTGAAGAAATATGGTTTAAAATGTGGCAGTGAAGAGTGTTATCACCATACTGGGAGATGTAAAAGGCTGACATATCCTTTTTCTCTCCTAAGTCACTAATAACTACTAACTACTGCTGACCTACTTACGATTACTATCACTACTTAATACTATTTCCTCCTTATCTCTCTGGCCTTTTAATTTTATAGTCATAAGACTCAGTAGTTTAACCCACTTAATTTTGTATTCGTATTAAGTCCCTTGTGGTGTTATCCTGTCTCATAAAACATATATCTGTGTGTGTGGGTGTGTAAAATCTATGTAATATTTGCTAGAATGGACTTTCAAAACTATCATATTGTATGCTGTTAAGCATGTGTGTTGTTGATTTTTGTGTATTTTTTAATTAAAAACATCAGATTACTACTTGAATTTTATTTATTCTCTCCTCCATAATGCTGTAAATTTACATTATTATTTTATTCACATGCATCTCTCCTGCTAAGAGTATGCACCATGAGGGTGGGCACCAGGTCTATTACTCTTCACCAGTTTCCCAGGACATAATTGACATTTTAAAACATTTTTTTAAAAAAAATAACTGAATACAGGGATGTGAAGAGAATAATGATCTTATTTGTAGTATTTTCTATATAACTAAAAATTTACCTATCAAATTATACATCTTCAAAAATTTTTTTAAAATTCAGAGAAAGACTATGTTTAGAATCACCTTTGAATTAATTTCACAGAAATCAAAAACCTATTTCATTAAATAATCTGAAGTGTATCTCCCAATGCCCACTTAAAAAGACACAAATATTTGTTCCGTATTAACTATACTAAAGAAACAAAGACCAAAATGAAAATTTCTTTTGATCATATACTTGCAGATTTTTTTTGAATTTCATTTAAAAAAAAATACACAGCCAAAAAGTTTAAGAGGAAAATCTATGGACTTTAAACCTAACCAAACACAGTTTCAAGTATTTTGCTTTCATGGTTAAATATCTCAGACAATATTTTTTTTTTAAGATTTTATTTATTTATTTC